>NC_057947.1:10293243-10528243 GCF_018555375.3 Anguilla rostrata
GAGACCGGCATCCATTACGGCTCCGCTTTAATGAGAGACCGGCATCCATTACGGCTCTGCTTTAATGAGAGACCGGCATCCATTACGGCTCTGCTTTAATGAGAGACCGGCATCCATTACGGCTCCGCTTTAATGAGAGACCGGCATCCATTACGGCTCCGCTTTAATGAGAGACCGGCATCCATTATGGCTCTGCTTTAATGAGAGACCGGCATCCATTATGGCTCTGCTTTAATGGGAGACCGGCATCCATTACAGCTCTGCTTTAATGAGAGACCGGCATCCATTATGGCTCTGCTTTAATGAGAGCCGGCATCCATTATGGCTCTGCTTTAATGGAGACTGGCATCCATTACGGCTCGCTTTAATGAGAGACCGGCATCCATTATGGCTCTGCTTTAATGAGAGACCGGCATCCATTACGGCTCTGCTTTAATGAGAGACCGGCATCCATTACGGCTCTGCTTTAATGAGAGACCGGCATCCATTACGCGCACTCAGTGACGCCGTGCAATACGGCTGCAGCTTAATGAGACGGCATCCTTCTTTTGGACTATGACTGAAAAATCAAAAGTTACTGCAAAAAAAATAAATCAAAACCAAAAATCAAAGAAATCAACCAACTCTTACTTTGCAAAAACCGATGAAGGTGTCTTCCCCCTTTCTTTTCCAGCTTGGCTCATGAAAGTCTGAGTGCGCTCTCCATTATGCGTTTTCTCTGTGGTCCCGGGGTATTCCAGCGCACCCACTATAATTACTGCACCAACTGCTGCCTGACAAGCGTCATTTGCTTCAGCGCGGAGAGCCCGTCTTCTCCGAGGTATGGTTGCAGTGTCGATGCCTCCCCTTGTCACTACACGTTCTCGTCTTTACCTATGTAGCCACCGGAGTCTTCAAAAATGCATGTCCAGTTTGTCGGAGGGATATGAGAAAGAAAAAAATTATAATTCACATAATGGTAGAAACAGCCAAAGTACATGCAAGCAATTTTTTTTAAAAACAATTTGTTTAAAATATACTATATGCAGCATCACCTGCCCTGTTAATGTGCTGCAGTATATGTTATATCTTTAAAGGGCAGCTTGGGGTAATCTCCTGAGGATAGTCTGTCAGATTTGATTCCCAGATAGCACTGGTGGTGCATTCTGGAGGTTTAACTTTACTGACATTTATCCACAGCCACTTACAATAGAAAAACAGGTACAAAACTCAGGGTTCAAAGTGCAGTAATTCCCTAGAGGAGTGAGTATAGTGACAAGAGAGACAGAAAGTGCATGCTCTTAATGCACAATCTGTACTCCTACTGTAGGGCTTCTGAAAATATCCAGCTACAGTGCCCTGGAAACGTACCTCTGTTATTGAATATTTGTCATACTGAATGGTTTCAGGTTTTTTTGACAAAATGTAATATTAGACAAAGGGAACCTGAGTAAACACGATACATGTTTTTAAATTATGATTTCATTTATTTAATGAAAACAGTTATCAAACACCTATATCACCCATGTGAAAAAACTGGCTGCACCACCTTTAGCAGCAATAACTTCAACCAAATGCTTCCTATAATTTGATATCAGTCTTTCATATTGCTGTGGAGAAATTTTAGCCCTACCTTCTGTCACGGTTTCTGTGCAGGTAGATCATTTTTCTGTGCCTGCACCGGCTCAGTGGTTAGCATTCCGATTAGCCACTCGGCTAATCGTTATTTTGGTGTGTGGGGACGATTAGTTCGAGCTTGCAGATTAGCCACTCGGCTAATCGTTATTTTTGGTTCCTGTGGGAGGATTGTTCCTGCTTGAACATTCCATGCATTCCTGCAGGGTTACCTCTGATCTGTTTCACCTGGGGGTTGCTCACATCTTCCGCTGATTACCAGCCACACCTGTGGCTGGGTATTTAAAGCGTCAATAGGCAGTGGAACAGTGCTTGAGTGTAACGTGTTTTGCTCTAGCCAGTTCCCTGTCGTATTCCTGAGCAAGGTGTAAGGAATTTAAGAACAAAGAAATTTAAAGAAGAATTCTGATTCAGTTTGTTTGTTTTTTTGGAAAAAGGTATTAGGACGGTATAGGTCCAGATTCTGAGGCCGGCGGTTTTAAGGGGTTATTGTGTCACCGTTGGGGCACAAACCTTTCTGCCCTTTACTAACCAGTTTTCCCCCCTGGTTTTAGTTGGCCTCAGAACTTCTTCTGTTTGTTTTTGAAAAGACATTTTCTTTTTCTCAGCTTCGGTTCGAAGTTGTTTATTTTTCATTTCTCATTTCCCTGTTCCTTTATTTTCCTTATATACTCCTTCTTCCTCAGTTACCCGTTTAGGGGTTTATTATTCATTATTTGGGATACGTCCCCTAGGAGTATAGCACCCCCTTATTTCGTCTCTCACGAGACTCAGTGGTTACTGGAGTGCCCTTTGGTAACTTATAGATCCCCTGTTTGGTCGCGTCTGGTCTTCACCCTTCCCCGCCCTCACACCTTCTTTGCAGAACTGCTTTATTTCAGACAAATTGGCAGGTGTTTGAGCATGAACTGCTCATTTCAGGTCCTGCCACAGAATCTCCATTGGGTTCAAGTCAGGACTTTGACTAGGCCACTCCAAAACTTTAATTTTGTTTCTTTTCAGCAATTGAGATGTGAACTTGGTTTCGTGTTTTGTGTCTTGCTGAAATTTCCCATGAATCCCATTTTTTCCCAGTATCTTTCTTATTGCGGAGACATTGACTTTGGATCTTTTGTGACTTCCTCATTGAGTTGTTGCAAAGCCCTTGGAGAAATACTGGGAAGATTCACCACAGTTCTAAGTGTTCTCCATTTGGAGATAATGGCTCTCACTGTTTCCACTGTGAGTCTTAGAAATGGCTTTATAACCCTTTCCAGACAGGTATATTTCAACAACTTTTTTATCATCTCTGATCATCTGGAATTTCCTTTGATCATGGCATGGCATGGCAAGCTTGTATAAACTTTGTGGTGACTACTTCATTCTGATGGCAAGGTTAAATGACTGAACTTTAGATTCAACAGGGCTGTCTGCAATAAAGCCTATATATAAAGCCTGTCCTCTCGGCTAGCGCTGCCCGTCCTCTCGGCTAGCGCTGCCCGTCCTCTCGGCTAGCGCTGCCCGTCCTCTCGGCTAGCGCTGCCTGTCCTCTTGGCGTGGCGGTACACGGCTCATGCATTAGTCAGGAGGAGCGCCGATCTCAGGTTGGCTCTGACGCGGGGCCTCTGGTGCCCGCGCCCGTGCCATCATGCGGCAGGGAAGCTCCGGCGACGCTAAACAAATCTGAAACGCTACCACTTTGTGTCACAGAGTTTCACGTTCTACAGAGGCCAGGCGAACACACTCTAATGTCGCCATATGTGCAGTTCTCATGTAAGGTAAATACTTGGGCCTGAAAAAAAAACAATATAGAACAATATAGGGATGTAGTAAAATGTAAAATATACACACACACATACATACACACACATGCATATGTATATATAGATATTTTTTACTTTTTTACATACATACACACACACACATATATATCGATTTTTTTTTTTTAATCTACATTCACATGGACACACGCACACGCGCACACACACACACGCGCACTCCTTTTCAGACCGAGTCAAAGTGAATTTTGGGAGCAAGCTGTGACAGGCTTTTGTTGCCCTGTGATTTATAGTGAATAAAGACATGATGAAAGGAAAATACCTTCCCCTTTCTCCTGACAGGTTCTTCTGCTCTTCGCCCAAAGCATCTGTCAATTACTAAACACCTTTCAAGTGGAAGTGTCTGAGAAACTGCCTGTCAAAAAAAAAAAAAAAAAAACGCTCTCAGTCAACTGTGAACAGGTCTGCAAACAGCTCTGGTGTCAGCTACCGTTCAGCCATTAAAGAGATCTCTTCCACACACACACCTGACATCAATGTTAAAATGTTAATTCAACAGTTCGGGGAAGTAATACCCGGTGAGAATGCGATGCCGCGCTACGCCTCTGGAAGCTTCCTGCCGGGAACTGCGATAAAAGCCAACCGCCAACGTGCCGACGTTCATACCTTCGGTTCGAGCGGCGCGCGCGCTTTCTGAATAAACTAACTGTTTATGCTTTAAAAAGGATCACACACAAGTGCTGTGTAACAGAGCTGGCCTGCGTCATGCCTGCTTAATAAAATATATAAAATAAAATAAAGGAAATAAATATATACACAGATAAATACGTGCGTTCCAGGCTGTCTGGACCTGGAACTCGGAGCCCGCGGCGGGAGCAGCGGCCCGCCTCCGCTCCCTCGCGCTCCCCGTTGGGAAATACGAGGCTGATTAATGTCAAAGCGTTTCCCAGCATGCCTCGCGATCACCCGAACCCGGGCCCGGCCTGATGTATTCCTCGTCACGCCTCCGTCCGCGCGCACTTCCTGTCTCCCTCTCGCCGCGTCGCACGCTAATTGATTTATTTTCCTTCAAAAAAAGGGGGGGGGAGGACAAAAAAAAACTTTCTGCAAAAAAAAGAGGGGGGGGGGGTGGAGGAGGAGAGAGAAATCGCATCGGATGCCGTGATATTTTTATTTCTTTGGGTAAATATCAGGACGCCTCCCCCTGGGCGGGCCCCGACGGCCCGGCTCTGATTAAATGTGGCAGTAGGTGCCTAGGTGCGCATGTCAGCCAGCTCGGCGTCCCTCGGTCGCCGGGGAAATGCCCTTCTTTCATCTTGTTAATGGACATTCCTTTACAAACGTCTGCCCGTCTACCTGACTGCAATCCTTTAAACTTTAATTCACTCTACATTTAGCCGGGTCATAAATACCATATTAGGTAGCAGCCCGCATGTTTTATTGGGTCCCTGTGGTGATGCTTTTGTTTTAATGAAGCCATTTGCAACTTATGAGCAAAAAAAGAGTGGCATATTTGATGGGTTAGATCCGTCAAACCTATTCCCACATTGTGTTTTATACATGGGCAGGAATAAAATGAGAGGACTGATGCCCGTCTAGCGAGGGGGGATGGGGGGGATGGGGGGGAGCGGGGGGGGGTGCTACACCAGTCCTACTTTTCTCTGCCTGGAAAAAGCCTCGTTTGATTTGAGATGGAATACGCGGTTATCTTCGGGAGGGATGGAAAGAGCTTTATGAAAATAAGCGCAGGATTGATTCGGGTTTAAACATGGAGCCCTCGCTATTTTACGCGCGCTGTTCTCACGCTGTACGTGGTGAAACACAAAGATAACATTAAAAAAAAGAACAAAAAAAAACCACATACACACACATGCACACAACAAAAAAAACATACCATACACACACACCATAAAAGGCAGATCTTTACTCAAAACATGTAAGTGCATTGTCAGCACAGAGCCATTATATCCCATCATGGCTACTCAGGCCGAGTTTCTGTCCCAATATGCTAATTCTGAGCCTGATTCTTAACACCGCGTGGTGAATGTAAATTAATTATTTACTGTTGACTCCAGAGCGCGTTTTTTCGTACGCAGAAGGACAACACGTCAGTCTCTGCCCCTCGTTTATCGTCTTTCAGGCCCGTCCTGTGGAGATTCGCCGCGGGCGATGTCAGCGAGATGACAGTCAGCTGTCCGCGGCGGAAAGATGGACGGTGATTGGGCGGCGCCGGGGCGGCGGTTAAGCGATGCGCCCGGGCTCCGGAGACGCCGGGAGCCGGCGGGCCGCGGACCGCTGACCGCCGCCGCGTTCTCGGGGTCGCCAAGGGAACCGGCCTGTCAGGACGGCCCGTCAAAGCCAGATGTCGGGGAGTCATTAGTCCTGGCCCGGCCCGCGCCGGGGCCAGCCGGAAGGCTCCGGAAAAGAGACGGGCCGCAGCCGGGGGGGAAGGGGCGGGGCCCGATGACCTCAGCACCGCTCCAGCTACTGCGGCGAGAGCCGTTTATTCTGAAGTGGCCCGTTTTCTGGAAGGAAAGCACAAGGACTGGCGCAGGTCCTCACAGCTTTCTCATTCTGGCCCTCTGCTCTGGGTACAGAACTCCTCAAACCCCGTCTCCTGGAGGCCACGGACACGCTGAGCTCTTAAACGTCCTCACATAGTCTTCAGGTAACATAATCTTTAGTACCTCCCCATGTCATTTTAAGGGGTTATTTTCCAACTAACTACCTCTTTCCCAGCAAACCTGTTCACTGGACAGCACAGGGACTGTATCGTAGTCTCTCAGATTAAAGCGCCCTAAATACAACCCTACACTATCAATAAAATGTTGGTGCATGTGAAACCAAAATTCTGATTACCATACCTACAACAACAAAAAGTGAGGTGTTTCACAAAGTTTAGCTAAATGTGACAGCGTGATAAGCCAACGGAAATCTCCCGATCTTTGAAAAATGATTCATTCGGCTAGTTATTTACAGGGGAAAAATAAAATAGACAGACAGCACCGTAATCTTGCTCAACGTAAAAAGACGAATGTTTGAACTGCGGAGTGCCATAGGACAAAATCTGTGACCTACTATCTACAGTACGCGGACCTCAACTGTGAGCTATCAGCATCGCTGAAGACTGAAACCAAACACGTTTCAGGGAACGTTTCAGGGGTGGGAAAAAATGAACAGCAGCCACCAGTCAAATGCAGGTAAATTTTATCTGTGACTGGTAAGTTTATATACTCTGCCAGGCAGATACCGAACCAATGTTTTGTGATCCTGTTCTATTCTAAACATCTAGTTGTCTGGTAAAAGAGTGAAACTGGCTGGTGAATTTTGGGATGGACCAACCACTATGGCCAGTGGACAAAAACTTTTGTTTCCTGCACTGGGCGGCTACAGTCAGCCATCACCTGGAACCAGGATCCGGAAGCTTCCAGAAGCGTCCGAGGCTGACGAATAGCACAGCAGAAAGCTACTGCATCACTGCAGGGAGGGGCAGTCACGTGCTCCAGGAAGGCCATTCCACTGATTAAATTACACGCCTATTTTTTTAGGAAGATTCCGAATTTCACGGAGTTACTGGAAAACAAAGCCAGAAGTTCCCCTCCGCCACATTTTTCCTTAGCTGTAGAACCGTGGTGTTTAAAATGGATTTTCACTGCATTACTCCGTGTCTGGAGTACAAACCCTCTGGCCTCTCATAGTTAAAACAAAATTAATAAATAATCCAACTACAGAACACAGTATTTTTCTTCCCGTTACCAATATTAATACTAAACATCGTAAATTAACAAAAATGATCGATTTTAAAATGCCTGATTCTAATAATTAAACAGGGGAATGTGTATTTTTACTGGCCAAGGGGTTCAGCCAGTGAAACTCTGGAAGAATAACCTTACTCCCCCCCAACCTGAAGGAATGAAGCGCCTTTACACCTAGCCCTAAACCTATCCGTGACAGTATGACAGTATGCACACGGAATTAATTATACACGCCGGCTAATGGAAACAGTTTGCTGAGGTATATGCAGAAAATCAAGAGATTTCTCGATGAAAAGGCCGCTAATTGCGACGCCCAGAATTTTCGCGTGCGTCGGCGGTCCCCGGTACCGTCGGTTTGGCTCGACGGACCGTTTGTGGGCGTGACCTCCTGTGTGCGTGTGTGTGACCTCCTGGTCCTCAAACGTTACGAGCTACTCGAAGCGCAAAACAAATGCGAGGACTGTGTTCTTGGAGGACACGTGACCACCTCGTTGTGGCAGGGCTCGGTTTGCGGGAGGAATTCAGGGCAATTAGAGGACCACGCCCACTGGTTAAGCAGGCACACACCTGGATGATGTTACAAATCAGTCCAGGGTTTAAAAGTGTGCTTCTTTCCACAGTAGGCGTCTGAGACCGGGATCCCCCAGGAGAGAGCTCATACAGACCAGAGAAAAGGCCGAAAAGCGCTTGTATGGTTTCATTTATTTTGTCTTTGTTATTTTAGGTTATAGTTTTTGCCCAGATCAGGTGAGGGTGATGGGCGAAGGGTTTTCTCGTTTGTGTTTGCTGCCGATATGCTCTCTCTCACTACTCCCAATAAAACGCCAGAGATATCCGGAATTTTCGCTTCTCCCTATGTCCAGCTCTTCTGTCCCAATCAGGGTAGTCACGGCATGTGACACTTGTGTTCGGACGTTAACTGTTCCTTGGACACAATATGGGTGAATAGTCTGCAACGTACCCAGCGTCAGGTCACAGTTGGGTGAGAAAATGATAGGAAAAAAAGGCTAATCACGGCTAATTTCGGTTCGCTGTTTGACGGCACAACACGTAAATAAATTCAAGAAAGTCAAGTCTAGAAAAAAAAAAATTAAATTAAGAAAAAAAAACTTTTGATAAGGGTGTCTGAAACGCTTCCTCACAGCATCTGTGGCAAGTCTGTCAAAGGATAAGCAAGAGAAAGAAAACAAATGCAAATGTGCAAATCAAAGGAGACACTTTCCTTTCCAAAAGAGATTCTTCTGAACACCCCGGGGGTCCAGGCACCATCTTGCATCAAAGTGCTAAAGTGTTGGGAACAGTATGACTTTGGGGTGCGTCCCCTCCCGCCTTCACTCTGGGGGGGTCCCAGGGAAACCTGGGGGAGACGCGACGTGTTGTTGCTTCAGTCGGTCTCGGAGTGACTCCACACTGCTTTCACAGCTGTCTCAGACACGAGCTGGGGGGGTGGAGGGAGGGGGGTACGGTGAGGAACAAAAAAAAAACTGCTGTGATCAACCCGTGTAAACACGAGACCAGGATATCAAAGGAAAACAAAATGTCTGCCATATTTTCGCAGTTTAAAAAAAAACACAATTTGAAACGCTACAAACTTGCGTTCAAATAAAAGTTCTGCGGCCGGGGGGGCTGGTCTTTTGCCGTCGAATGTTCGGCCGGACTTGCTTTGGACCCCCCCCGCACCTCCCCCGCCATTTCAGTCCCTCCGTAAACACGGCTCGGCTTTGCGAGGCGGCGAGAGCGGACGTGCGTTCAGAGCCGGTGCCCCGCGCGGCCTCCGGGTTCAAACGGCCGACGGCGGGCCGGCATGCGGCCGGGGGGGTGGGGGGGGTGGGACATCTGCTCCCAGGTAGAGGCCCCGCCGGCGGTGCCGCTCGCGGTGCTGGTCCTGGGGAAGAGCCAAAGCGCGCCAGCTGTCTCCTCACCGCAACCCACGAAAACCCCAAACGCGCAAACAATAACACGAACGCAAACGGCGAGCAAATAAGCACACGCCCACGCACCCGACCCCGGAGGTCGCGTCCCACAATCCCGTGCGCCATGCGCAAAAATAACCGCGCCGCGTGGGGCGACGACGGCTGGATCCGGGACCGCCCCCCCCCCCATGTGAAAGGGGGGGGGGAGGGGGGTGTACGACGGCGATACCTTTCGCCTGAGGTCGTCGGAGAGAGGCCTAACGCGATGTGACGCGGGGAACGGTCGTCGCAGGTTTTTAATAAATGATTCACGGGCCCCCGCCGCGGGACCGCGGAGGCGATGCCATTCCGGCAGCCTTGCTTCACAAACTTTGACTTTTCTCGGGCTCCGTCCTCCAGGGAAAGGGGGCGAAATGGACAACCGCGCCGCGGTAATGTTCCTGTCCTCCATTACGGCTCCGGAGGAATACATCAGAGACCGTAATAATACAGTGATGAAATACAAAATGCTGCATTGCCTTTTTCCCCCCCCCCTTTCCGGAGAGGGAGCCGAGATTTCGCCATGCCATTTTAGGTGCACTAATAGCTTCTTAAAGCCCTCAGAGTATCCTAATGTGAATTTAATGAGCTGATAGAGTGCAAATGACAAGAATGCAAGGTGAAGGTGGCAACCTTTTTTATCCTTTTTATGTGCTTTTTTTCTCGGTTGTTGTTGTCGTTCTGAAGCCAAAGCCCGAGCGTTATCCATCTGGAATGCATTATTCAGGGAACGGGGGGGGAGGCCAGAGACCTGTCTCTGCGAGACATTTAGGAGAGCGGCTCGATGCGCGGGACGACCGCCTCTCCCCGAGGCCGGCCGCCAAGCGCTAACCCGCCGTCGTCTGAGCCTCGCGCGCGCGCGTCTTCCCGTTCCGTCCCCTGCGCGCGCGTGGTCGAACGGGGATGTGACTTTGTCCCCCGGACAAGTCCCGCGAATCGCGTTTGAATTACGCCCGGAGACGAGGTTTAGAGGAGAGAGAGGACCCGTCGGAGGGAGAAGAGCGCCGAGGCTACGCCGTGTGCGGGTCTGTGACGCACGCAAAGCGCTAAGCGGCGTGTCAGAGTTCGCCGGCGGCCATTTGCATATCATGAGCTGGACGCCAAACACCACAGAGTCACTGAACCCGGAGGAAACGAGGCATTCGGGCTTTGGCTCAACGTCTCTCCCGTCCGACCCGCCCACCACCACCCGCGACCTTCATCCCAATGAACCTCCCAGGCCGTTAGCGGTAGCGTCCTGACGCACAGCGCCACAATCCCACAATGCACCATTTTGACCGTGCTGTGCAGAGAGCTTGGGTTTCAGCGTGACGTCATGTAGCGGGGCGGTAACTACATCCTGGCAAACAACTGAATGCGCTCTGTTCTTAGAAGAAATAAAAATTATCGTGAGTAGAATCCCAGTCAAAGGAATTCGGTTTCTGCAGTTAATCATGAGAATCGTTTGTGATTGTTTTGCTGTATTCAGTTTACAATGCATTAACCTAAATATACTGAATAGTGGAGTCCTTTCATTCTTTGAACTTGATATACGGCCATTTTGGCCTCCAGTAACTGTGGTTGACTGTACAGATCAAATGTACTCATTGTCAACAGCGATGAGTCACTGCTGTTTAAGAAGTCATTCCTTGTTGTATAATAAACTGATTTATGACTGTATTTATTTAAGGTTTTATTGTTTTCCTGAAAATAGAATTCAGTACATAACTCATTGCATTGCTAGGTTTCCAATGCTAGATTTTAAATGCGTCGATCTCCGTGACTGTTAAGCGTCGGTCATTTCGCCGTGAGAAATTTGGAACTTCAAATTAAGAGGTTAACTCCTTGTTATGGGCTGCCACTGAACAGCATTGCTTATAAAACGCCGAAGTTCCTGACACACTGGAAAATCAGTGTACGAGCCCAGGACACTGTCGGGCAAGCAGGAAAATCGCATCGCTTGTGCTTAACAACCCCGCAAGCAGATATTTTGCCCGTGCGCAGTGTACAGCGCCCGGTCAGTTATAATGATGTACCGCAGCGCCGGATGCTTCCAAGAGGGACAAACACTTATTTATTGGCGGAAAACGCTCTCTTTTCTCGCTAAAACGCGAGCCCTCGCCGAGGCCTCCTCCCCCTTCTCTTCGGTTCTGTCCTTCCCAGATGAGATTTAATCAACGTTTAAACCGATTACCGTGTTCTCAATTAAAGAACACTGCCCGAGTAAAAGCGCACTTTGTCTGGTTTGGGATTTCTGCGTGAACGATGTGTGTGCGCGAGCGCGTGTGAGGCTATGAGCCGATGTGCGGAGCTCCATCACCGTGTCTGAAAGGGGGGGCAGCCGGGACCGGGCCCCAGATCCAGGGTAGTATTTTATTTTAGTCCCCGGGTGTACGCAGGCCGTGACCCTAATTGAGAATTACCGAGCACTCAAGCTCGTCTCGTAATGCCGAAGTGTTCGAAGACGCGGGCTTTTTTTCTCTTCTTCCTAAAACGTGTTTTACTGTAATGTCCTCTGTGATTGAAATGGGTGTTTTAATGATGTATACTTAAAGCAATAACAGAATTATTGCGGCCGACGATATATTTGTAAAGCCGTAATTGACCTGGGGGGGTCATTGCAGATTCCAGATCCTGACTAATCTGAATTTACTGTCCGCTGCGGAGCACGGGAAGTCAATGTCGGTTTAGCTGATTGTGGAAAATGAACGTGAGTGTATAAAAAAAAAAAAAGGGGGGAAAAAGGAAATCATCTTGTAAATACGTTGTGGGGTCTGCCCTGGGGACAGAGCACCTCCCAGTGAACATTACAGACCGCCCCACAGTACAGCCGACGGTTGAAGCGGGGGCGCTAATTGTATACAGTAACTGGAGCTTTTGGCTGCAGCCGGATCAGTCGCCATTATGCAGAACTGAAACCGTTTTTTTGTCAGCGTTTTCCTCGGTTAATCGGAGCACCGGGAGGTCAGACGAAGCACCGCGGTCGAGCCCATTTCGAACCGCTCGAACCCGAACTCGAACCCGAGCCTCGTGCGGCTCCGACGTCGTCCCGCAGCCCGACCCACCGCCCACGGGCGAGCGCTCCTCGCGCCGCGCCCTTGAACCCGGGCCCGCCCGCACGATCCAGTCATTTCTCTCCCCTCTCGGTCGGTCCGACGGTTCTGGGGAAACATCAGAGCCAGAGGGGGGCTTAACGGGCAGCTGTCCGTCTCTGCGATGCTCCCCGCTCGGCCCCGGACGGGGGGAGAGTGTCCTTCTCCGAGAGCGCTCGGCTGGCTCACCCCCCCAGCGTGCGCCGCCAATGCTAATGAACTCACAGCAGTCCAGGCTAGAATGGTTATTTCAGGCTTAAATCAGTCATTAACATTTCATTAATGCACTGGCCCACCGCTAGCCCGCTAGCTGCCTGCAGCTCCTGATGAATGGGGCTCCGGAACAAACCGCCAGTTAAGGTGGAGTCTTTAGCGGGATTTATGTTAGGGCAGTAAATGACAAACAATCTACAGAGATGCGTGTGTGTGTGTGAGTGTGTGCATGTGCGCACGCGTGGGCATGTGCATGTGAATGTGCATCTGTGTGTGTGTGTGTGTGTGTGTGCGTGCACGTGCGCACGCGTGGGTATGTGAATGTGCATCTTTGTGTGTGTGTGTGTGTGCGTGCACGTGCGAACGCGTGGGCATGTGCATGTGAATGTGCATCTGTGTGTGTGTGCGTGTGTGTGTGTACGTGCATACACGTGGGTATGTGAATGTGCATCTGTGTGTGTGTGCGTGTGTGTGTGTACGTGCATACGCGTGGGTATGTGAATGTACATGTGTGTGTGTGCACATGTATTCAAGCATTTGCATGCGTTCATGAGGGTGTGCGCAAGTGTATGGGCGTGTGTGTGTGTGTGTGTGTGCATGTGCGTGCATGTGGGTATTCATTATGTAGTCATTTGCCTTTTTGGTCCATCTGGTTTGAATCTGTTCCAATTCAGTACAGGGTGTATTTCACCCTTTACAGCATTCAGACGATATGAAACACTGAAATATTGATTTGGAGAGAGACCCATGGCCTATAGGTACTTTATGTTTTATATCACACCTTGTCCAGGATGCACATATACAGTACATGACTGGATCTGTGTCCTTGAAAATTTGATTTCAATCAAGATTGGCCTGCAGTTCTTGACTGTAAACTAAGAAAAAATAACTTTCTGAAAACGAATGACATAAAGATTCAGTTTTGCACAGCAACATGTAACATTGCAGCACTTATGCCATGCACAGATGATAAACATAACTATTAATATTACAAAGAGATCATCTGAGAATGGTATACAAAGAATCCAGCAAGGATCATCTTTACCACATTTTATAATTAGCACAATATGCTAATGTTTAATGTCTTGAATAAATTAGGTCAATTATCTATGTTAAATTATGACTAATTAAACGGTGCCTAAGTGATCATTACTTTGCACAAACCTTTGCAGTATGATCAATTAAATTAGGTACAAACATCTTTAACACTGGGTTCCTGTTTAAGATTTCTAATTATATCTTATTTTGCAATGTTAATGAATAGCTAAGCACAATTAATTATGCAATCTAAAAACTACTGGCAAGAGACAGCCATTGTTGCATCAAATTATACAACACAATATGAAAACGTGAATTAAAATCCACGTACAGCAGGCTATAAATGCACATTTATTGAGGGATACTCCAAATTAAGCACACTTCACATATATTGAAAAAGGAATATTCCAGGTCAGCGTAAATGTAACCGTTAACAACCACTTTGAACAAAATACTAGATTATGCACCTCTGAATTTATTTTTAAAAAAAAGAGATCAGCGTTCGTTTGGGCTGCAGAGATACAGTATAAACTGTACTGATAAAGGGGGCCTCCTGGGGCATCAGAGTGGGTAAATCAAACGAGTCGGGCAAATGTTGCTGAGGGATAAACGTATTTAAGTCAAGGACAAACCCTAAAAACTATTGGCAATCAAACAATTTTCCACGCAGGCTGATCTAATTGGGTTCGCTGGCGTTGACGCAAAAAAAAAAAAGAATAAATAAATGAAAAGGCGTAGGTAGGAATCATATGGTTCCACTTAGCGGAGAATCAAAAGCAGAACTTTTGTCTGGACCGCATGAGTGATAAATGTCCTCACTTATCAAGCGTGCCTGTGATATATGAGATCGGATAATAATCCACGTTTAGCTGCGCCATATGTTTGCGCAGGCCTGCCAAGCTCGTAGGTACGAGGTCTCAGTGCTGAGGTGGGCTTCCAAAAGCGGGAGGAAGCCACTGCGCGCTCTCCGACGCTCCACGCGTAGCCAAAGGGCCCGTTTACCCACCGCCCCTGCTCTCACGGACCGCGTCGCTGTGAAATCCATGTAGCTGCCCGACGCTTCTGCTCAACAGATGCTAGTATAAATTAGCATCACTTCTGTTCTGTCAGATCATCACTGGTGTTTAAAGCAAATCTGACCATTGCGATATCGTTTTGTGTCCTTGGTACCTGTACAAAATTTATCAATTTTCAAGAGAAAGAACTATACAAAAAATAAAAAAACAGAAAGAATACTTTGAGAGCTGACATACTGTACAGACAAAAAAAAAAACATTTAAATTATTTAAGGGGCAAAAAATTGTATGTGATAAAGTGAAGTAGAAATATCAGAGATAATTCAAACAGCTACATCCCTAGTCTCATAATAAGATAATCAGATCATTCACCAAAATATAATACAAATCAGCTGTTTTTCTTGGGTCTCAGATATTATAAGCGTCTGTTAGGGCTGGAACTCTGCGTATAAATATAATAGACAGGATATACGCATGTTGGTGATGTTATTTACTTGCCTAACTTGTGTGATAGCTAAATTTCACTGTAGTGCCGACAAAGCAGTGAGTCAGTAAAACCTTCACATATTAAGACAAAAACCCATCAACAGCCAGTGAAGTGTTTTACGTGTAAATGGTAAATGGACTGCATTTATATAGCGCTTTTATCCAAAGCGCTTTACAATTGATGCCTCTCGTTCACACATTCACACACACACTCACACACCAACGATGAAAGGCTGCCATGCAAGGTACCGATCAGCTCGTTGGGAGCAATTAGGGGTTAGGTGTCTTGCTCAGGGACACTTCGACACGCCCAGGGCAGAGGATCTAACCAGCAACCCTCCGACTGCCAGACAACCGCTCTTACCTCCTGAGCTATGTCGCCCCTATATTCTACCAGCTAGGCAGCTTTGTGCTATTGTTTCCAGAAACTGTTGTAACTTTCCATGCTAGCTAGCTACTCCAAACTCCTTATCATCTGGCTTCCCAGAAATCATTATTATCTGTTTGATGACCGAATCCTCAAAAATCCACCCCAATGATGCCCAAGGGGTGAGCATTTTAAGGACCCTTATTAGTATTGTCCCATTTTTTGTCAGCGCTATTAACTGCGACTATCACTCAAAATGTAATTTTTGGAGTCAAATTGTAAAATTGTGAGAAAATACTGTTGGAGTCGTAGAAGACATAATGCAATGAGCTTTCTGTGTAATGTTTACAGAAAAAGGCTTATTCTCCTCTTAGCTGATGGACCATAATACAGAAAAACAACACTATGGCTTCTCCCAATAAATTATATAAAATAATTCATTCAAAAAAACCAATAATGATAGCAAATGTGAAGTAATTTGTCCCTCACCTTTGAAATAAAATGTACACATAGGTGTGAATATGAATCTGTTCTGCACACATAGCTGCACACGCAACATTAAAACGGGTACTTTTAGCGTACAGCAATTACAAACTGTAATCCCACTCACTTACAAACATGCAGGTTGTCCTCAACCCCAAGCTGAGAAAACAAAGAGGATCTCAGTCAACAAAGATAATCTATGGTATTATGGTTTTGGTATTCTGTAGTATTTTGATTTCTCCTGGAGTTTACAAGAAATGTACAGCACAGTGCAAAAGTCAGAGCACCCTTTCGTTTATTCAATTTCCAGTACATCAGCTATTCAGTGCAATTTTTTCAGTGTCAGACATTATTGTCAACATACAACATACAACAGGCAACATACATTTAACAGAAAAATACAGAAAAGCCTCAACCAATAGTATCACTTCAGTATTTGTCTCATTCTTTTGTGAACCCTAAAATCACTTTAAGTCTTCCATCCTTCCAATAAACATAAATATTACAGCTGTGTCCTCCCAACAAAAGATGCCAGCAAAAGTGTCAATGATATTGTTAGAACCCTTTGCCTTTAAAAGTGACTCTAACATTCAAACATAGAACTACCCAAACACACTTTTGCTGCCTTGCAGATTTCTTTGTCACGTGCATCTAAAATGGCTAAGGGAGATGAGAGTTCTGATGGGATTAAGATATAAGATAATTCAACTGCATAAGAAAGGTGAAAGTCAAAGTAAAATATGTGGAAAGAACAGGCGTTTTCAAAACTGAGCTTAAAATGATTTTTTCATGGTATAGAAAAAATGGGACTCTTAACAACCATTCAAGAACTGGCAGACCACCAGAACTATAACCATCACAATGACAGCACTTGAAGATATTATCTTTGAGAAATAGGGAAAAAATCAAGCTCCACTCAAGTCAATTCTTCTACTATGAGAAGACAACTCAATGTTGTGGGTCTGAAAGGATGTGTAGCTGTCAATGCCCCTACTGAGAAAAAAAAATAAAAGAGAACACTGTGTGCACCTGAGGTGTGGAGGAAGGTTTTATGGACCGATGAGTCCAAATTTGAGATTTTCGGAAGAGAACAAAGCCATTAAGACTCTTGGACCCATGTCTACAACCATCAGCTAAGCATGGTGGAGGATCAGTGCAAGTTTGGGGTTATATACCAGCATCTGAAGTTGGTGATTTGGCTTTGATTGAAGGCATCATGAATGCTGATAAATATAAACAAATCTCACCATATCATACAATACCCTCTGGATAATGTTTGGTTGGGAGCAAATTCTTTCTACACCAAGATAATGACCTCAAGCACAGTGCTAAGATCAAGCTGCTGGTGTTCTCAGAATAATGGCCACCCCAGAGTCCAGACCTCAACATTACTGAATGTGGGACTACTTGGAAACAAGCAAAAAACGCAAACCAAATTCTAAGACTGAACTTTAGAGGTGTTTACAAGACGCATAGAAACATATCCCTGCAGATATCTTTGAAAAACTGAAAGCGAGTCTCCCAAACTGAATGGAAGCTGTAATAAAGACAAAGGGTGGACACACTAAATACTGAAAGATTTGATACTTGTTGTGGGTGTTTTGTGTGTGTGTGTGTGTGTGTGTAATTTTGTGTTAAATATATGTTTGCAGCATTATTTTCTGATACTGAAAAAGAAATAACTTGCACTTAATGGCTGTTTCCACTGGAAAGTAAATAAATAAAGGTTGGCCTCAGACTTTTGCATAGTACTGTACATTTCACTGTTTTGAAGACTTAGTAGACACTAGCTGTGAATTGTCACAGACCATTTTAATCAATTTTTAAATGAACAATTTAAATGTTTTCAACAATGCTAGCCAATGGCTGAGCTGGCTCGCACCTATCTGAGATGCTAACCAATGATTGACCTGACGCGTCCCTATCTGAGATGCTAACCAATGACTGACCTGACACGTCCCTATCTGAATCGCTAACCAATGACTGACCTGACACGTCCCTATCTGAATCGCTAACCAATGACTGACCTGACACGTCCCTATCTGAGACGCTAACCAATGACTGACCTGACACGTCCCTATCTGAGACGCTAACCAATGGCTGAGCTGGAACACCCCTATCTGAGACGCTAACCAATGACTGACCTGACACGTCCCTATCTGAGACGCTAACCAATGGCTGGGCTGACTCGCCCCTTCCTGCACCAGTCAATGCTGTTCCAGGTGGTAGGACCAGAGTGCACTGGGATTTCACAGCTTCTGCCTGACTGGGTTCCGACACTGACGCTCGTAACATTCGTGCGCGTTTGTTGCAGTCGGCAAAGGAAACCAATTGACCAGAGGAGTCTCCGTTGGGCGAGGAGGCAGAGGAGCATCCTGGAGCTAAATCCTCCCTCCCTCGCTGACGATTAACTGCCAATTAATCACGATGTCCATGGGGTCTCAGAACCGCGGAGACCACAGGCACGGCGAGGCTCCGGTCCGCACGGCAGGCCGCATCGCTAAGTGAGCCGACCTGTCCGTCCAGAAACCCGGCTTAACACCGGTGCGTCATGTGATCAGAGCTCAATCGGCTAAATCCCCCTGAACCTCACCCGAGCCCAAGCAGCGGCTGCTCCTTCTGGACCACGACAGACACACACGTGAAGGTCTTTAATGAGATCAGGAACTTCCAATGTGGCCTTTGGCTCAAGATAATTAATTTTGTCTTGAGTCTGTAGCCCTTGATATCCGTTGTTGTCAGTAAAATAGTGATAATGACCTCAGTGCTCTGCATTAAGCTGGACTGTTGGAATCTGTATTCCATCCTTCAGACAGTTTTTAAACAGTCTAGCTTATTTTAGTGCTCATAACTTGGCTCGGGAGCATTCATTGATAATTTGTCATTATTTTGGTTTTTCATCGACATTGTGACGATCCCCTACTCTGCTGCCCGTGCTGCTCATTGTGCTATTGTTCACAGGTGCCTGAAGGGCGGAGCAGAGGGTCGTTTGTGCAATTGGGAGCACCTGTGCTCAGGGCTCCCAGAGAGATTAAGATCCCTGTGTCCAGTTTGAGGGAGAGCTCTCTCTTTTAAATAAATGCGAATTTTTAAATGTGTCAGTGTGCTCTCCGTTTTTGTCATGGCCATTGAGCCAGGTCGTGACAACATTCATTTTTAACCCTCACAATGTGTTGGTTTAGTTCAAAGTCATCAGCGCAAGCATGAATGCATGTACCACTTTCTTAAATTTTTTAAGTGTTCAATATGTATATTTAAATGTTGCTGTTGTTTGTATATAAAGAAGTACAAACAAAAGCACACCGATGGATCCAGTTATGTAATCCCTCCACAACTATGTGGTTACAGGGCACTATATAAAATACACAGAAACCAAAGCCACTATGAAGTGGACTTTCAGCTTCAAAGAAACGGCACCCCCCCACCCCCCCACCCAAATTAAATATATTTAATTATCGAATGCCGCACGGCTGTGATTACAGAAGCACCACGGGCCCCGGCAATCTCGCGTCTTCACGACTCAACGCTTTTCCCGCTAACAGGTCGAACTGGAGCGTCCCATCCCCCGCGGCGGACCCGAGTACTGCAGTGTAGTCTTATCAGCGCCGCTCGAAGGCCGTGTGCTTTTCAGTGTCAGCCGCCGCGAAACATAACTCCTGCCCTTCAAACGTTCCGACTGTCTGCAGTTATTTAGATACAGTCCCAGCTGCGATGCGCATGCCAAAAACTGAAGCACCAGTAGCATTAGAAGATTGTTTCTGTAAAGCGCTGACAAAATGTCTCTTGGACATTTGTGTGGAAGGTAAACAAAACAGCTAGTAGTCTCTTGCCAAGCCCGGGCCCAGAGCAGGCATCTTCGTTTGCGTTTGCCAACAGTCAGAAAATTTCAAACAGTTTAGGCAGCCGTGTTGTTCATGGAAACTGGCGCGAATGCGTATTGTCAAGGAGGATTTTAGTATCATGGTTGCAAGGTTGCTCTTTCTATCAAGTACAATTCAGCTAAATGCTGTGAAATGGGTTCTGCTGGCGTTGATAGGAGCATTCAAAGAGAAATGCTAAATAATATTTTTCCCGAATGCTTCGTATTGCTGTGTGGAGGGTAAGCATAAATGTAAACACATCGACCCATATACATGCAGCAGACAGGTCTACATATCTAGAGCATGCCTGGACCTGGATATCTCACCAAAAAACACTTTTTAAAATTTAAATTAAAAATTCAAAACTGTTACCAATTTTTAAAAGTCAAATGTTATTACATCCAATTTGTCTCCAGTATTACACAAGACTCGACTGTCCAGAAGTGTGCTATCCAGACTGGAACCTGCACGGTTTGTGAAAGAGTTGGGCATTCAAGTAAAGAACCATTTTTACAAGACAGTTCATAAGTTTTCTGAGGGCATTAAAGGTAGCTAAATGATATAATTTCTTCCTTTTTAAAAGTTATTTTTCCTTCTAATGTATGGTTTGACATTGACAGCAGAAAGTCGGTGGGAGTTGGTGTCACTGAAGAGCTAGACGTTTGATATAGCTAATTAGCTCGCTAGCTGCAGGCCTACTGTCACCACAGCTGTGGGTGGATGTTTATTTTTTTGAAAGGCAGCCCTGGCTTTGTTAGGGAGAACGAGCTGCAGAGTCCTCGCCACAGGCCCGTTTGTTCATCTGAGACTCTGTACGAACGCGTTCGGTTCACAGCCTTTTATGTGTCAGTTTGCCACGTAGCCTCGTTTGTTTGTTCCAAACACTCGGCAGTATTTATAGGTTCATCGCTCTGGCAAACTGCATCCATGTACACCGGTTTTCGGTGACAAAAACGTTTTTCGTTCCTTTTTTTAAACGTCACAAAGGAGCGAGTTGAAGGTTGACACCTCCCATCCTGTAAAAAGCTCTTCATTTGCAGCTGTGAAGTGACACCTAGGGTGTCTAATTCAGGACATCCTGATGTCGCAGTCCTGATGTCTCCTGCTGAGCACATACAGTAATGCCAGACAGCTATATTTGACAGAGCATTAAACAAGGTTTAGATGAGGTACATACATCTATCATCTAATCAGATGTACAGAAAATAGCTAATCAGCTACATAAACAAATTGCTTTACTTACTGATATATGATGTAATGCATGAATGCATTATGAATTACCCTGACTAGAATCACCCTGACTAGAACTTGTGGTGACACACATTTGGATAGAGCTATTTATCAGGGGTCCCTCAAAAATAAGGCCTTGAAATAAGGGATCTGCAGCCCTGATCCTGGAGAGCAGCAGGGTCTGCCGGTTTCTGTTGTTACTCAGCATTTAATCAATCGGCTAAAATATTTTTAAAAATCTAAATAGATTTTTAAACGGCTAACTCACCTCCCCTGGATTCTGGGGTCTGAACTGGCTGCTGATTTGAAGGGGAAGGCAGAGACCATCAGGCCCTGTGGCTCTCCGGGTCCTTTCCTTTGCAGACCCCTTCCCTGAGAGCTGGAACAAGGGGATTTTGGGTGAGGCTCCAGTGGATGAAGAAGGGTGACAGTTTGGCTGACAACATTTAGGAAGATGTTGGAGAATATAAGAATAAGCAATGTGACCCAGTGATAGCTCTCTGTGTAGAAGTGTACTTCCTGATATCCAATCAGAATGTACCTTCAGTACCTAGGCATTTAAAATCCTGAATAAAATTCCCTCTTGGACTCTTTTTGCTGAGCCCTAAGGCCTGGGTCTGTGCTGAAACGGACACTGTACATACCGGTGGTCCGTCAGTACACAGGGAAAGCAGCTCGTTTGCTCACATGACATCCAGCTGTATGTTTCCGTGTCCTCTTTCGACCGACCTGGTTTGCCGGAGACGCCATCTTTTGAACGGGATGTTGTGGCAGAACCCCCAGCACTGCTCTTCTCAGGCTTAGTAACGAAGCTCTTTGTGTTTAGCATCTCTCAGTCTGCACTTATACCGGGCCTCAAACAATTATCATCAAATTTCAAACTAAGAGTGTATAATCAGCATTCCATCAAAGAGCTACTGCACTTTTTTCACAGAATAAAATGTCTCCCTATTTGATCTCCTGTGGGGGTTTCCAACACCTACAGTGAATGGCAGATGGACAGGAAGTGGCTATGCCGTGAGGGCTCTAATTCACAGGACCCATTCTGGCTCTTTATCCACACTGTGAAAATGCGTACCTTAACAAGTGTTTCAGTCTTTAATGAGACTTGAAATATTATTTATTCCACTCAAGTAGAGAATAATATGAGCTTTCTTTAAGTTAACTTTTGCTTGACAAGTCGGCATAATCTTTAAATGAGTCAAACTGTCTCACCTCACTGGCAGTCTTTGCCATATTTAGCTAAAATGTCATATAAATAAGAATATACAGTGAGTCCATATATAAGAATATCATGCTCATTAAGACTGACTTATTCATATTTATTTATTTATTTGCAGTGTGGTATGCAGCAAGGGATAAGCAGTGAGAAATTGGGGGAAGGAAAACAGCTCAGTCGGTAAGGTGAACACATGGGGCGCAGGAAACAGGAAGAAATGGCGAACACTTGTGCCATTTGGCACGTTATTTACCTTCACTTCATTAATGAGCCTCACCAGACAAAAGAGAACAAAAGTGGACTGACCCATGCACAAGCCTCTGGCCCAAGCACTAGGCCAGGAGCACCCATCCGTCAATTATAGATTGGGACATATTGATGGCATGCATTGCAGTATCCACGCAGACAAGAACACACGATGACAAGAACAGATCCTTCAGACCATCCACTCACCGTTTAGCTTGAGAACCTGGAAAACCCCTTCTCTGCTTCTGCTACAAGACGTTCCATACTTTTACAGCTCTCTGTGTAGAGATACTTCCTTTTTATTTGTGCAGAATTGACCTTTTTTAGTAAGTCTGAGGCTGTCAACACGCACACACACACACACGCATACACACACAAATTTGATAATGATAATGAAACAATAATTAAATTTATAAGTTGTCAGTCATAGGTACAGGTGTCTGCCAACATGATGGATCAAATGCAGTTGACTAACATTTGTTTAAGGATAAAATAGTTCATTTTCTCAAGCGAATTGAGAGAGTTTTTTTTTTTTTAAGTATAGGTAAGCACTTTTTATTGACAATTACTGGCAATTAGCTGATTACTTTAAATGTTTGATCCATGCAAAGAAATGCTGTATTGCTGTACTTTGTTCAAAACTTCTGTGTTAACTGCTTAACATACTTGTGATACAGTTGATTTTAAAAGACTTTCAGTCAGGTATTGTTGGAAAATAATTTTGGTTTATGCATTTATTTGTGGAAATTGTAGCTGCATTCTGGAATGTATGTGAATGTATTTCCTTTATAGAATCGTGGCATGTTTGGCTAGGGTTAGCGAATACGTATGGCTACAGCTTTAGGTTTGTTTGACAGCTAGCTAGCTATATGATAAGCAACAGTAGACATATGTTTTTGGTGGGTCAGTGAGTTTTCTGGTAGTTCCCGTGACACTGCTGATTCAGCCTGATTCCCTGGAGAAAGCCAGGTGGGCAACAACTCTGCTACAAAGACCAAATAAGGACCCACTAAAGAAATGTGATGTCAAGTCTAACAATCAAGACATCATTGCCATGGACTGGTCATTATGGAGCTCAGTGTGTTCTTCTGGAGTTTCCTACCTTCTGGACCGTCTGGACCAACCAACGGAGACCCCAGAGGCAAAAGAGGCGCAGCCCTAATGCCCCACCACTAATGCCCCATCACTAATTCCCCGCCGCTCCCTCTGTCTGTGGCTAGATCTGCGACTCTAGGATTGGTCTCCATATCCACATGCAGTGGCAAACAGACGTGAGCCAGAGCTTCACCATATGTAATCAATTGCAACATCATCTTTGTTTCAATGGACTTCCATAAGATTGTGTGTGTGTGGGGGGGGGGGGGTGGGTGTGTGTGTGTATAGAATAAAATAAATAAATAAAAAAGAAAGATTCCACTAATGAAGGCAGTCCATAGAAGCTTCAGAGACAGCATTTCTCTGCTCTGTGAAAGATGGTCCTTCACAGTCCATTATAGGTGACGCCGGTTTGTTTTCAAGGCGACTTTTTACGGCACAATTTAGCCCAATAAGACATTTTAATGAGGAATAAAAGTATCCTTTGTGGGCCACGTTTACGGCGATATCTTTGCCGGAGCTGAAAAGTTTGTATCTGAAAACATGTCCATTTAAGATAAGTGTAACTTATTTAACTTGCTAGGCTGTCACATGCTTATTGCTTTGAAGCCGCAAATTAATGATGGGCGAGAACAGTGACCGTTTTACAGAAAGAGAATGACCTCTCTCTAATGGCACACAGAGAATGTCATCTGTCTGCTACATCTAATTATGTGAATCGTGCAATTTGAAAAGTGTCTTAAGGCTGTTTAGGAATAAAAGGGACATTTAAATGCAGAGCTCTTTGAAAATTACAGATCTTTCAAAATACCTTCCACGGACACTTTTTTTTTTTTTCTGTCTGGCTTATGCCATCCTTTCGATATAACTCATTATGTTAATTTCATGCTATGAATGCAACTCAAGCCTGTTGAGTCTTATCTTGAGAAAGAAAAGAAAAAAAATGAGTGCCCTCATTTTGCTCATAAACAGACTTTTTTTTAAATACAAGACACATTAAGTAATATTGGGATCTGAAACAGAACCGCTGTTGTACTAAAATGCTACAAAAGGCTGGAGGCTTATGGGAGTCTGTCCGCTTTATTAGGTCAATTTTCCTGAAAAAAGAAACGGGCGAGAGTATGAAGGCCGGTCATTCAGTGGCGGCCATTTGCATAAAGCTGGTGTCAACGCTGAGTGGATGGCTTCCTGCCTTTTGTGGAGCACAATGTGGGAACGGAGACTTAAGACATTTTATCCCCGGTCCCTTCCCCAACCTGCTGTGCTGTTCATCCGGGCTCCGGCGACGCTGAGCGCCACTTTAGCAAAAATGCGATGAAGGAAATATGCTCTGTGTGTGTGTACAGTATTCCAAAGAACGTTGCTTTTTTTTTTTTAACCGAACAACGACTTGTGACACTGATGTGAATTTGTTTTTTGTTTTTTTTGTGCTGGGACATTCAGAAAGGGACACAGATAAAGGTAACACATACAATATGTCCAACAGGCAGCCCAGTGGTTTCTGAAATGTCCTTGTCCACTTGTGTGATTGAGGTCTGGGGCCCATTGCTGAAATGAATCTTTTCATCTGGCTGTTTCTCTGAAGTTACTTCTGAGAAGTGTTCCTGGTGTTGTACACGTTAAATTGACCAGAATGATTAGTATTCACAGACTCGATCTTACTCTCTCTCTCTCTCTCTCTTTCTGCTTTCTAATTATTAATTGATTGCTCATTAGGTTTTGTGTTTGCTGTGTCATTCTGTAAACAAGACGTTTGTAAATCTGGTCCTCAAACATTTTAGATTTTCAATTTTAAGGAAACCAATCAGGTCACAGCGATAACAAAATGTCACCCAACTGAAATTCCTCCCACCTAGTCAGGCATGAATTACAGTAGTGAGACTTTAATAAGTATAGCATCGCATTGAGATGCTACAGTGAGAGTCTGTATAATCTGCAAAACAAACCTTCATTAATGGTATGCAATCAGAAAAAAAAGTTTGGTTAAAATATTTACAAATATGATATCTATAAAATGTGGATTTTACTGAAAGTATTATTCATTTTATGTATTTACATGAAGGGAAATAACAAATAACAAAAAGTTTTCATATTTGAACACTTGTTTAAGTGCATTATATTTGTGTCAGCAATGCAAAGATTTATTCGCATTATGCAAATGTATACTACATGTACATAGCACATGTAAACATATTAAAGCATCCATCCATAAAAGATTTACTCTGGGGTAAACATTCAAAAGCTTAAAAGTATTTAAGCAAAACTATTAAAATCACGTGGGAATATAGACATCCCATATGATTAATCATTTAGGAATTAATAACACTCAAATTAAAAATCACATCTCCATATCTATTCAAATGAAACTTTATGGATATGATGTATGCTTCCTTTAAAAACACACTGGATGTGGGAAGGTAAGATTTTTACATTAAAAATGCCCATTTTTGCAGCTAAGTCATCCTCTCGAAAACCTCAGCATCAAAGTTCGCAAATGCGAACCGAAAACGAGCATTTTTCAGTGCTAGGAACGCCCGAGAAGGGGAAAAAATAGTTTGTTTTCTCCCCCCCCCACCCCACCCCCATCCATCCGTCCGTACCCCCCCACCCCCTGCCCCAGAAACACACCCTCCTTTCCGTGTGTTAGGAGTTATGATGTGTGGATGAAGGTTCTTTCCCATGCGGTAATGACTGTATACCGAGATTTCAAGGGCCTGTTCATGACAATCCCATTTTCTGTGTAATTTCATGGTTGTCTTCTTGAATGAAGATATTGGCTGCTGTGAAGCGGGAGGTCGGACTTCCCTGCTCTGCTCCAGTATTGTTCCGGAGTATGTTTCCTTTCAGTTGATGAAAAGTAATTCATCATTTACACCCCTGAATCCTGCCAGCCCTTTTATATATATATATATATATATATTTTTTTTTTTGAAACTTTTTTTTTCTCCCTCCCCTTTCCGTCTCTCCCGTTCCCTGTGGTACCTCGCGCTGGTGAAAGAGATAAATAGGTTCAATACTGCGGCGGGCCGCGGATCCGAAGCCCCCTTCCAGTCCTCGCCTGCCGCTCGCTCGCCTGCCGCTCGCCGGCCCCTCTCTCTCATGATAGAGTTTGTCACCTTTCTACCTCTGGAAGTCACATCCTGTCGGCTCGGGCGTCGCGCGGGCTCCCCGAAGTGGCTTTGGCGCCCAGCGGGCCGTGCGAACTCAAAATTGATTTTTTTTCTCCCCACCCCCCCCCCCCACCCCCCTCCTCTTCTGGATCTGTCAAGTTTCCTTAAGGGACGCGGCTGACAGCCGCCAGGTCCTCGGCCTATCGCGACGCGTCGCGGCGCGCGTGAAGGAAAGACACCTAGGGAACTTCCTGCGCTTTTTTTTTTTTTCCGAGAGGCCGGAGGGTTCGCCGGCTTCCGACGCGCAGAGAGAGAGCGAGAGAGAGAGCAAGAGAGAGAGAGAGAGGGAGCGAGAGAGAGAGAGAGAGAGAGAGAGGGGTGCTGTTGCTAAGATACTGGCCTTTGCCGCCGGAACCCCTTTCCCGGCCCGCTCTCCGCCTCTTGACTGATCTGGCAGACGAAAATTAATTGACTCAAGGGCCCCCAAACTCACTTTTAATTGTGTTTCGTTTCATGGCGGCTTCCTGTGCGAGAGTCCAAACGCCGGGGGGGGGGGATGCGGCCCCCTCGGCCTTCTCCCTGCCTCTTTTTAGAAACACTCTGCTTCCACCTCGGTCCCGACCCGAGGGCTGGCTGTTTCGGGCCCTTTTAATCACGGGCCGTTTAGGAGAACTCGGGGCAGGAACAGAAACCATGTGATTTCGGTTTTAAAGACGACGTGAAGCCGCTGGCTCGGGTAACTGGACCCCACGCTACTTATATGTTCTGTTCTCCACCAGCTGGACCCAGTAGGTGTCCGATGTCCAATCAGAGGGCTTCAACAGCATCAACTGCACGTCATGATAACAAAGAATAGTGAACGATCACATTTGTACTAATATTTAAGTGATATAATATTTAATCAGTGATATAACAGAATATTTATGCTTTATGTATTTTTTCAGTACCAGATATAACCACAGGTCCTGAAGCACTCTGTGGCTCACACATACCTGGAGTGTAAGGAAAGATGATCAGTGTCTCATCTATTCATTCTTCCTTAGTTTGGTTCTTCAATTGAAAAAAAAAAAAACTCTGCCACATGTACGTGCACACACACACACTCACACACACCCACGCACATGCTCACTCCCCACACAGACACACACACATGCTCACACACACCCACGCACGCACTCCACCACACACACGCACACCCTCCCCGACACACACACTCACCACCCCACAGACACACACACACACACACACACACAATTGCCACATCTTGCACACTCCTGCCTTGCAGACAGAATGCACCCAGGTGGCACTGAAAAGGCAAAGAATGGGGGGGGGGGGGTCACTGTGTGTGAGTAAGTCATGTGTGCTGAGCGTTAGGGACAAGCACCATGTGCAGATGGGCTTGGGGGGGGGGGGTTACAAATTACCATCATTCGGCAAAATAATAAAAATAAGGTTTGACTACAATTAGAGTGAAACTACATTCAGGTAGTTTTCATCAAATGAGGATTGCGGCAATTATATGTTTCTAATCGGCATTCAGCAAATTAATTTTTTCATTTATTTATTCTGTAATGGTAATATTCTGGGAGATGGTACTTCTTGTGTTGACATTGAGGACCTCAGGATCAGTGCAAGTTCATAAAGATTTATACTAACCAAACTCAATTTGAGTAAAGTGTTCTATAGGTTAAAAAAAACACACAGTTTGCATCATGTTCCAGATGACAGAAAAAAAATGTACTTTTGTCTTTTACTGTAATGTTGCTGATGACATATTTATCAGTAAGCGAGCCACTGAATGATAAAATTGGGCTACCATCGCATAATGTTGCTATGGGAACAAAAGCCGTGAAAAAAAGCAATTGGTGAAATGTCTGCCAGCCATCCAGTTACAGAGGTTCTGCTGAAATCAATAACTTATTCATATGCACTGGACCCTCAACAGATCATCAATACCTTCCCTAGCCTATCCTATCGCAGGGCTTTTACAGCTCAACAGAACTAAAACTATTGCATTCAAACGGCAATTAAATTATTAAACCATCGTAAATCATAAATTTGACTGAATGATGAATAAAAATGAGTGAAATAAATATTGAACTGAGAGTAGAAGTCAAATATATATAGATCTTACCCTCTCGCAAGATAAAAAAAGGGTTGATTACAAATAAATCTGTAACTGATTTAGGAGTAAAACTCCTCATCATAATAATAGACGTTATTGCCCTGGTGTGTGTTGTACATGCAGTGTTTATTGCCCTGGTGTGTGTTGTACATGCAGTGTTTATTGCCCTGGTGTGTGTTGTACATGCAGTGTTTATTGCCCTGGTGTGTGTAAATCAGGCAGTGTTTATTGCCCTGGTGTGTGTAAATCATGCAGTGTTTATTGCCCTGGTGTGTGTTGTACATGCAGTGTTTATTGCCCTGGTGTGTGTTGTACATGCAGTGTTTATTGCCCTGGTGTGTGTTGTACATGCAGTGTTTATTGCCCTGGTGTGTGTTGTACATGCAGTGTTTATTGCCCTGGTGTGTGTCGTACATGCAGTGTTTATTGCCCTGGTGTGTGTTGTACATGCAGTGTTTATTGCCCTGGTGTGTGTTGTACATGCAGTGTTTATTGCCCTGGTGTGTGTAAATCATGCAGTGTTTATTGCCCTGGTGTGTGTAAATCAGGCAGTGTTTATTGCTCTGGTGTGTGTTGTACATGCAGTGTTTATTGCCCTGGTGTGTGTTGTACATGCAGTGTTTATTGCCCTGGTGTGTGTTGTACATGCAGTGTTTATTGCCCTGGTGTGTGTCATACATGCAGTGTTTATTGCCCTGGTGTGTGTAAATCAGGCAGTGTTTATTGCTCTGGTGTGTGTAAATCATGTAGTGTGTATTTTCCTGGTGTATGTCTGCAGTTTGCTGCTGCCCCAGACCCTAAAATACCCCTTGGAAACGCATTACCCCTCCGGCTAAAGCCAGGGAGATGGGGGCTGTTGCTGGGGTGCGTTTCACCCCCCTATAAATAGAAAGATTCTCAGGAAGCGGCCAATCCCCATCCTGGGCTGTGAGATGCAGATTTACTTTATTGGGGGGGGGGGGCTGTGCTACCTGTTATAGGGGGTCCAGAGATGAGCTGCCGGGGCAGGTAAATGGTTTTCCATGACGGGGGGGATGGGGCGGGGGGGCATTAGCGAACCATCGCCCCGGAGCCCGGCTTCTTCTCCGGAAGAGACTTTGAGATGATGCGATGCCCATTTAGCGGGCGGCGCTAGGTTAGCTCTTTCTGCATTGCCGACTCATTTCATACATTAAGTGCTTTACCTCCCGGACCACGCTGTGAAAGCTACTTGGGTTTTACTCTCTCACCTCCTCCCAGCTTCCCTTTCATCGCTGTTGGCAGGGAACGGAGTCCGCCGACACACGAGTATAAACTCTTTCGACAGGATCCATCATGGAGGGTTAGAAAGGCCAGGGAGCTTTTATGTCAGGGCGCACCGCTGGGATGGTTTGTGGAGACATGTCTGCGCAGCGAAATTACCGCTGTTAATTCAACTCGGAGAGAGTACAAATAAATCTCAGACACATACTTTTAACTCCTGGATTGCCGGGCATTTTGCCGAGTGTGACATCCCTAATGTTCAGTCGATACAACGTGGGGCAAAGATTATTTTTCATGATTTGGCTCTGCAGTCCACAATTTTACATTTGTACTCAAACAATTTGCGTGTGGATCAAGTGCGCACTCAGGTTTTATAAAGGGTACATAATAAAGGGCACATATCATGGCACCCGCTATAATAACTAATAGCTAATAACTCTTGAGGAGAATTATTATTTCATTTTCATTCACAAAATGAGTGACACTGTGATGAATTGAAGACTTTGGAGAAAATCAGTGCCAATGCAAGAGTTGGATTGCATGCTACTTCGGTCTTCCACTGTCCCAGCATGTGTGTGCTTTTGTCTCTGCATAAGTAACGATACATTAGCCCACTTGTATTGGTCTGATTTTCTTACTGTACCAGAATATAGCTAGCCATATATAGGCAGTCATGTGTGCATTAGGAATTTCTGCTTTAGCAATGTAGCGTCCCGCGGACAGTGATGAGCTTGATATGTTTAATTGGGGTGTCCTGTAGACCCCACCCCCGTTGGATCCCCCTTCTGTAGACTTAACCCGAACCCTGGCTTTAGGGTGGAAAGCGTTCCCCCAAAAACAGAGATATTAAAAAAAACTTATTACTTACCAATTTCACACATCCTTTCATCATTATTCAAAAATTAGTTTTTAATGCAAAGAGTAGTTCCAATCATGTTAAGGTCTGCATGATTCAGATACTATCATAATTACAATTAGATTACATTACTGCAATCAGAGAAAGGGGATCGTTAAGAGAAAGAATATAAATTGCTTTAGTTTTACAAGTACTGAGCTTGCAGAAATTTGAATTAATCTCCATTTAAAAAAAAAAAACAGATCTCTTGTAGAACTGCATAGCATGCTAGTTTCTTCCAGGCCATCAATACAAATTAGAAAAAATATTATGAATTTCCCCATGTCTAACCTTTAAAGTTTCGATGTAACTTACATTCATTTTTCAGAGAATATTTTCTGAGAGATATTTCTGATATGAAAACCCAGTTCTGGAGAATTCATTACCGCTCCATTTTCAATGTGTTCATGAACAAGGGCTTTTCAAATTAAGGGCATGTGACGTGCTTGTTTGTGTGTGTGTGTGCATGTGTGTGTGTGTGCGTGTGTGTGTGCTCCCATGTACACTTGTCACACTGTCCTCCAATGTATTCTGCAAAGGATAAAACAACCCATCAAATGTTAAACCAATGTTTTAATGCAATGTACTTTATACATATTTTTATACACACATATATATATAAATATATACATAAATGTATTATATGCATTAAAGTGAATGTATGCTATTCATGTGTCAAACAATGCATCGAATGGAAAAATTGTATCAGCACATATAACATATACATCCAAAGATGTACTTATGTTTGGGTCAATTACATTGGGTCCATATCCCCTTTTTGAGTCCAGATTTATATCTTCTCCAAAATGTCACATATCGCTACAGTCACGTACTTCAATCGTCACTCATTTAGGACTATTCAATATATTATTTCTGGGAATAAAAACGACTGTACAATCTTGTACACCAGTATATTGATGTAAGTTAAAGAAATCACAATATTATTCCTGGTAGTGTTCATTCATTTGGACAGAACATGAATACTGCCCCTGCATTGCCATTGTCTCTTTACACCCACATACAGCAATTGTCTAATGAGAGAAAATATAATTTATGCATATTTATTTTTACTAACGCGTTTTTTGCACACAGTAACGTGCTCGCTCGTCCTTTTCTTCTGCTCGTTAGCTGCGACGCACGGGTTTTTCTGTACGTTCCGGACTAACGGACGCGTTCGGCGACGACGGACGCGCGCGAAGTTCACTCCGCGTACGAAACGAGTTTCCGGATCACTCCGGAAAGAGAGAGAGGGGAAAAAACCGGCGTGAGGTGGCACTCTGGCTAGCGCGCGCGCGTTCAATAGCCTCTTAATCAGCCATTAGGAAAGAGTGAGGATGTTATGAAAATGCACGCTGCCCTTTGTTCTGCGTCTGTCACGCCATTGACTTCCCTGACACAATGTTACAATGCATGACGGATCAAAGTAATTAAAGTTCCAATCATTTACCTTTCCGTGTTCCGTGTCAACTCTGCCAGACCCCTGCTTTCTGGCTGTTATTGATTTCCCCACGACTATCGGAGCATGAGGGAGAGAGAGAGAGACGAGGGGGGGGGGTGTTTTAATAACTTTGCACAGTGCTTTAATGTGAAGGCGTCAAACGCTTAACCCATTGTGGGCTACGTTGAAAGAAAACAAAAAAAGTGTTTCTTTGTTGATGTTGTTTCGTTTTAGCCGTGTAATTTGTCTGATTTTTGTGAAAGCATATACCCTTTTAAAATGTGCACCAATCACTATAATATCTGAGAAATGCACCAAATCACTCATATGGCTTTATGGTTGTAAATTATGTACAGGTGTAAGTGAGGCAAGAACATTTTCATAGTCTTTGATGCGATGCTGTGTTATAACCCAATGGATTAAGTGACCTGTACTTATCCTGGGAAACATAAGACACATGTATCTTCAAGGCCGTTTCTACCATATTTGTGAATACTGATGCATGTCATTGAAATAACAAGAACTGTATGCATATTTCCCTCTGGAACGTTATACTTAACTTGTTGAAACATTGTTGTAGCTGAAAAAGCATACATGATGCATTTTTACAAGCATTCTTTCTTTTGCCAGCAATTCTAATTGAAATGCATGTGGTCATGAATGAGCTTGAATGAGCATGATAGCAATATTTTGCACCAAATAAGGGTGGGGCATGAGTATTGTCATGATCTTCGATGGGATGCCGAGCTATAGCCTGATACAGGAAGTCAGAAAAGAGCCACGTGCGATATTACAGAGGGGAGGAGTTAATTCAGGGTTGACCTGGGGGGGGCGGGGCTTGGCTTAGCTGAGTGCCATGCTTCCATTATAATTTTACACAAAGACGTGAGGGCGTCTTAAATTAGGGAAGAACGACGCCATCGAGCGCGTGAGATTATCAGGCCTGGCCACGCGGCTGCGGGGCCCAAATCGGCGGGACGTCGAGGCGCCCGCGCCGCGGCAGAGGGGGGTGGGGGGGGGGAATGCGGCGTCGCGCGGATTTGTGTTTGGCCCGGCCTGCGCCGGAATGCCCTTGTGCTCAGCCGCGACGGCGTGCCCCCGTGCCAGGTATACGTGCCAACGGTGCCAAGCCTGCGTGCGCGTGGGGGGGGGACCCGGCGCCTTCGTTCCGGGGCCTGGGACTCCCTGGGAAGGAGATCTGGCCAAGCTGCTCGCCGTCAGGCTGAACCCGTGCGACTGCCTCGCTCTCGCACCCAGCGTAGCGCACACGCTAAACATCCGACTGTTTACGGTGAGACGCACAGGACCAGCGCACATTTTGTTTCGCACAGGTTAATAGATAGCACGTGCTTCCGTTAAAGGATTTTACCTACCGTGTGTGTATTTAGTGTACTAATTTTGAAAAATACAAATATACATAAATAGACCGTAAGAGAGAGAGAGTGAATGTTAGGGCTGCTGGGATGCTCGCTCGGTAAAAGCAAGTGCAAAAAAGCACCACTTGCATGAACGAGCGCCACAATCTCGACTGAATCCAGTCTGTGCCAATGCTGACTGTGGCCAGCAGTGCACAATTGGCTTTGCATCAATATATGGGAGGGATGTAGTCAGCAGTGTCCATTGCTCGAGCGATGCTGAGGCCTGCTCTCTGTGCACACGTATGATTGGGTCTCCTCCACCCCCACTCTGTGCATGCGTGGTTTATGGCCACAGTGTGAAAAGAAGCAGCTGGCTGACACAATGTTTTGGAGGAAAAATGCGAGTTGCCTTTACTCTCCTGAGCTGGCAGCGGGGGGTGGGGGGTGCATCTATGAGCACGCTTTTAAATAGTTCATGAATCGGATACTCAAAATTCAGGTGGGATTGGAGATGCAATTTTTTTTAGACAGAGAATGTTAAAGTGAGAGAAGGAAGTAGAAAATCAAATAAGAAATTTACTACTATAGTATACTTCTGCATAATTTGTTTTAAATGGTTTTAGTTCATAAATTAGTCTTTGCACATGCCAAGTAAATGTATGTTACATTTCTATTTGGAGCAGCTTACATTGTTTAATGTACAATCCATTTACCAAGCTGGAAATTTACTGCAGAAATTCAGGTTCAAGTGTTTTGCTCAAGGGTACAACAGCAGTACTCCACCGAGGGATCAGACCCGAGCTTCTCCCCAAAGAATGTCACAGAAGCAGTGCTCCACTCTGTTCCTTCAATTCCACCACCGTGTAACCAAAACAGCATCCCGTGCCACCTGTAGGCCGACGTTGTTGCCGTGCGACCTACACGCAGTTTTGGGAGAGACATGGTTTCCGTGGACGCAGTAACGGGATTCTGATCAGAAAAGTAGCGCCGCTTACTTTCGGTTCATACATGCATATGAAGAACTTATTTTCCTCTGCTTTGTCGAAAATGTAGTCAAAACCCTAGGTACACACCGAACAAAAATTTTTGTGTACATTACACCCTTCCTGGGTGCCTGGTCTGGATTTTTCTGATAAGTCTAATTAATATTTCATAAACTAGTTTTTTTTAAGGTTCATGAACTAAGACAAAAAACCTTGAAGTGAGAGATTCATCTTTCATTTCACTAGTAATATTAATTTTATTTTGGAGTTTATTTTTATGAATATCTTTATTTTTTGGGCCTCTTCTCTCCTGCTGCAATCGCTCTCTTTCTCTCTCTCTCTCTCACTCTCTCTTTCTCTCCATCATAACAAAGTACCATTGTCATTAACAATTCAGCAGGTTTCCGTCATACGGTGGGCGAGCCTCGGAGAGAGAGAGAGAGAGCGATCCCACTCTGTCCTCCTGACGGGAGTAAAATGGCGGCGTGCTCCTGTTCTTTCTGGTGATTAGCGTGTCACACATTAAAAACGCCATCCTGACTAATCCCATCCTTCAGGCTTTACTTCCTCCACAGGTATTAACTCAGGGAATAATCCTAAGCTATTTGGAACTGGAAAAAAAAAATACATATAAAGATCTGGCACTTGGTGTTTAATATTCAATCTGCCTGGTAGGTGTGATATTCTGCTGTAGAGGACCAGCGCAGCCTGTGGATCTTAGCGAGTCAGTCCCGGAGCTGAGGTGTAATCTGAAGTCATACTCTCTTTAAACTGGTACAGCTCTGAAAAAAAAAAAAAAAACTTTTATCCTCTGTCTGATGGCAGAGAATTTGTCGATGTGATATATGAATAATATTTCCCTCTCCATATATTGTGGAGAGAATAATAAGGAAAGTTGACCGAAAAAAAAAAGTTGACTGAAAATGATTTCTAAGCGGTCGTTCCAGTCATGTCACAAGTTTTCAGTCATGTCACAAGTATTTAATTTATTTTATTTATTTTTTTTGTAGTTTTTCAGCTTGTTTTTCGTTTTTCTGCTTTTTTTTAGCTTTAAATTAATTCTAGTGAAATAACAAAAGAAAAACATATTAAAATTTTGTGTAAGTTCTTTTTTTTTGTTGTTTTTTTTCCCGTTTTTTTTTTTGATTCGTTGAACACCGAATCATGAATGTGCCATGTTAATGATTCAGTCCTCACATTCTTCTGCCGTAACCTAGACTACAATGCACCCATTGGCAAACTTGCCCTTTCGTACCACGAGCCTGGGGGCCTTTGTCTGAGACCACGACTGGGAACAAAAACAAGGCTGCCACGGGGTGTTTCAAAAAGGCCGTCATTCAGAAAGAAGCATCACGTGAAGTCAACGTTCGTTTGAATGGCCAGGGGCCTGTTGGGATTTTTTAACAACGGAAAATATCCATGATGAACCAGTACAAGCAAGTCCTGTTCAAATCATAGAATCACAAGATTGTTTATTGTCGTCCAGTTATTTGTTATGGATAGGCTGAACACTGTGCCCAGTTTAGGACAACAGTGGATGTATTGATTATGAAGCAATCATTTAGTCAGTTTGGCCACTGGACAACTACCCCAAAAAAAACGCTGTCAGTTTATTAGATACTCTATATAGAATTTGACAATGTTACCCTGGATGGGAAGAGACATTATGTTTGTACTTTAAAATGATTGAAACAAAATCATTGCTAAACAACAGCAATATCAGTCAAATTAAAAGGCAGTGTACATGATGTACATTTTTCATATGCACACATGCGTATTTATGGTAAACACTTTCTTAATTTTGTACATTTCTTTTATTGCAGTGAAATATTTACATATCATAAAGTAATTAGAAGTATCCACATCATTGTCGAAAGGATTTTAGCGCACTGAATCAGAAGCCGTTTTATTTTACGTCGCACAAATGTGACTTTTAAACGTGTTTAAAGTCTGTGCGTCTGTAGCACGACGCGAGATTAAATAAAGCGGGAGGGCTCGCGGACGCGCTAGCGAGCCGCGCTCCCGCTCCTTCCTTGCCGAGTTTAGCGGGGATTCATTATTACGAGCACATCTGTTCCGTTGGATAATTCAAACCTCTATCAAAGCTTACACCTGCTTGGGGGAATTAGGCTGAGACCTTAATAAACGTTTAAACCTGTCAGACAAACGAGATAAATGCGCCGGGAAACCTGTTCTGCCGTTCGGTCGCCGGCTTAATTCTGGACGGTGACTCCGCTCTGCGCACCTGTGCGCCGGTTAGCCGCCCCGCGCCGGTTAGCGGCGGAGATTTCGGCGCGGGGCGCCGGAGCGCGCTCGCAGCCAATTAAAAAATCAGACGCAAGGTCAAAGGGATCAACCCGCGCACCCGAAACCAGTACTATTAAGGAGCCAAATTCCGTCTCTGTCCCCACCCCGCCACCCCTCCCCTCTCCTCCCCCCCCCCCCATCCCCATCCATTATTAAAGCAGCCTCCTCTGTTCGCGGGTGTCAGATGCGGGACTGATGAGCGCCGCTCCGCTAAAGACAGTAAGCGGATGTTAGCTTCCCACTGAGAGAATTTCTCCAGGTCGAATGGAGAAGCGTTCTACTAATCATCCGCGCCATGAAAGTGCCAGATGTGGCCTGTGGTCGGATTATCATTCTCATAGACCTCTTACCAGGCTTTTAGCTAAATGAAAAATCTGCCGTAGCCTAGGGAGGAGGCAGGGGGAAGATAAGAAGGAAGAGTGTTTACTGAGAAGCTGTGCTGGTGCAAATAGAACAGGTTTTTCTTTTTTTTTTTCCTCCTCCTGTGATGTAAAAATCATAAGGAAGCCATTTGGTTCAGGAGAGAGAGGGAGAGAGAGTCAGAGAGAGAGGATGGTTTTTTTTTTTTTAAACGAAGAAGAAGAAGAAAAAAGATCAATGTATTTACACGTTTCATTTGCGGCAAGTTTTTATAGGCTCATTAATTTGACATTTTTCTCTACCTTCTGTCCTGGGGCGTCTTGTGATTTGTTATTCGATTGCATTGCCCCCCGCCACCCCCCCTCACCCCCTTTCACTCACTCATTCTGGTATTACTTGGTTAAGCTAGATCTGGATTCCAATTTTATACGGTAACAATAACGTGTTTCAACTTTTTTTTTTGTTCATATGTTTCGACGCAAGTCGTGATGCTGGTGGGATAATCAATTTGGAAAGGGAGCGCGATGCTTCTTCGAGGATTGTGGGGGGGAGCGGGAGGTGGTGCTCGTGGGGCGGGGGGAACGGGGAGGGAGAATGATCTTAAGAGATACTTTGCCGAAGCTTTGTTTTCCTAACCTAAGGGTAATGGATCTCTATTAAAGCCCTATTACTGACATCTGTAAAAACTGTGCTTTGAGCCAGACGCGGCTAACAAGGGCAATGAATTTGGAAGTCAGAGCTCGGTCCCCTCGGACCAGGGGTACTCATTACAGGCCTATCAAGCCATTGTGCTCGTCTGGACACAGAGGGGAATACCGAAATAAGAATTAAAGAGCTACGCAGTCGCCCCTCAGCGGAGTGTATGAACCGTCCCCCAGGGGGGGGGGCGAGGGGGAGGGGGAGGGGGGGGCGGCATCGGAGCTCTTGACCTGAACCCTCCCGCGGTCTGACTGACGGCACGTGGGGCGGAAGACAGAGTCTCTCCGCGGTTCCGGAAGGTTCCGTCGGCTTCACCCGGCGCTAATTTGGGCGCAGCTGTAGGTTAGCGGGAGGGTCTTTGAGAAGAAAAACACTGATTCCGTTCACACGGAAAGTCACCTAAGATATATAAAAAGCATCTTCAGAAAGTCCTTGGGGGTTTTAAAAAAAAATTATTATTATCGTTGTTTTTGGGCTTAATTTTTTGCTGTTGATCAAGCGCCCCCCCCCCGCGGCGCGTGCCCCAGCGTGGCGAAGGCCGCGGCAGATGGGTCGGGGCATATTACGCGTCTCGGCGTGATCGCTCTGATTATCCCCGCGTGCGCGCGGGCATCGGAGAGAGAGAGAGAGTGCGGCAGGCTCGTCCCGACTCGTCTGGGCGTACCACGCTCTCCTTTCCCCTGGCGGAGACGAGCGGGAGGGACCCGCCAATCAGGGGACCCGGGCAAACTCCGCATCGAAAAAACCAAACAAAAAAATAAATAAACAAGCGCATTACTGGACCGGAATTGTGTTTCTGAAATACGGCTGAAATTTAAAAGGTCATAACGCGACTTTTATTATTACTATTTTGTTTTATGCGGCAATAAGGTGGTGTGTCAGAGACCCCGATAGGCACCGGATGACTGAACTATAGATTTTGGGTAAGGTCGTTTGTCAAATGTGTGATTTGATGCCAGGGTTCGGAGGGGCTGCTCCAGATTGATGACACATTTGCTGTGTTTCCTGTAAAACACAAAATTACGATGTAACAGAATCACAACACATGTAACAAAAATGTCCTTCCAATTGCAGTTTAAATGCTGTTTACAAATGACTATGTGTAATTTTATTTGTCGATGAGGTTTAAAATGATCACTGTACAATTTCCCAGAAACAAATAGTAAAATACTGTATGTGGTTTTCAGGTAAATAATCCATCAGTCGTGTATATTAAATCTGTAATTATGCCTTGAACCACTGGCTCAAAAGTCATGATACTGGTACTGCAGAGCTACCTTTAGGTAGTACTGGTGCAATATTGCATGATGTAGATTGGGCTTTAGAATTGCATCACAGGTCTAAAAAGAGGTGCATATTTATTTAATTTTGTTTGTTTGTTTGTTTGTTTTGCTTTATGCTGCTCTACTCAGTAAATATGCCAGTGAACAGATAAATCAGCGTCGTTGTCGAGCACAGTTTGGTGAGGTCAGCAGATGAAGTTCGGAGTGTGTGAGGAGAACGCGTGCTTTGACAGGAGCCGCCCGCGTTTCGTTCGCGAATCGGAGTGCGGAATGTCGATGGAATCCCGGGGACCGGGGATGAAGGGGAGCGGGACTGCGGATAAGTCGGTCGGACCCCCTCTCTCCGCTCCTCCGGCTGCGGGCCGCACATAGGCTGTCAGACAATGTGGCCGGGGCCTGCGAGGCGCTGCCTAATCCAATTGGCAGGGAAGCCGAACTTGTAAAATAATCTGTGCATTAGCCCGGCTGGCAGGGCCCGCGCCGCGCCTCCTCGGGAGCCTGGCCTAAGTGCTGTTTCCACGCCGACGATAAGCGCGCCGGGCCCCTCGGGACCACGCCTAATCGCCATTCTTCTCCGCCGCCATCGTTTCAGCGCGTTCCTCGTGTCACCTGTCTCAGGGACCTACGGAAGATTAAGGCCACCCCCACCCCACCCCCCAAAAAAAGAAGCTTCTCAGTGTTTTAAATACTTTTTTTAAAATTCAGAAGGCAAGAAGCTTATGGTTTCTTAGCACAACCCCTCATAAGAATAAGAATTCTAATATTTAATATAAGAATCGCTGACAGTTTTTTTTTGTGCTGTTTCCCCCCCCCGTCAAAGTAAAATACCCTCGCAGTTCGACAAGTGCATGTAACTTGTGCAGTATTGTTAGCAGATTGGACAGACACATAAATCCTACCCAATCACATCACACATATACAGTTTCCAGCTGAAACAGTCTTCCATCAATTCTATTATGTGCTGAATACTGTAGAAAATAAATCTTTTGGGAAATATTTATTTATATATATATATATATGTGTGTGTGTGTGTGTGTGTATGTATATATATATATATATATGATAATATATATATATGATAACTGTGAAGATGTTTCTGTGGAGGAGTTTTAAGGGACAGAAGTTTCAGAGGTATGACTTCAGTCAAATTTACTGATATATCTCAGAAGTTTTGTACCTCAGGCCGCTACACTTCTGTTAATTTATAATATTGAATTACATATGCCCAAGGCTAGAGGTAACAAAGCCTGGTATTGCCAGTTAGGGCTAATGAAAAATATTATTTTCCTAGTTTTAATTTTATAGGATCATAGAATGCTGGCTCGTAGCCTTGGAAAATCTGACTACAGAAACCAAAGTCTTTTGTTCAGGGAAAAAAGTATCAGAATTACATAATTAAAATGGAGTTTTCAAAAATAAATAATATTCTTATTTTATAGTTTATGGATTCTTCTGAAGAGTTGCATGTTTTATACTAAATATTTGTAATTATAATTACAATGTAAGTTGCTTGGCAACAAGAATGTGTTTATACATAGTACATACAGGTCTTTGAAGAGCAAAGTTTTTTCATAGAGTTTGCATAAATTAATACATGAAAATTAGCACTTTGATTTAAACTAATTGGGAACATGTACCCAATGTAATGTAACTACTATAATACAATGATATGAAATCATCTATTAATATGAATTTATTCACACATTTGTGAATACCATGTGCAAACACACATATACACACATATATGTGTATGTATATACATATACATATATACACAGTACATACGTATATATGTGTATGTGTCTGTGTGTATGTGTGTCTAAAATTTTGTAATTACCCATAATTCCAAGGTATTGAATAATACGTCAATAAACCAAGTACTACTAACTAAGTACTGCTACTAACAACTGCACACACACACACACACACATGCAGAAACGCATACATGCATGCGCATGCGCATAAACACACACACATGCAGAAACGCATACATGCATGCACACGCGCATAAACACACACACATGCAGAAACGCATACACACACACATGCACATGCGCACACATGCGCGTAAACACGCACACATGCGCAGCTCTACGTGCACTGCGAGGAAACGTCGCAGAGCGACGCGGAGAGGGCGCAGGCCGCCGCGCGTTTCCGTCTCCGCCGCGTCCTCGCTCCGCGGCAACAAGCCGGCGCCCGGTCGCTACCCGAGCAGAACCCCGGAGCCTTTCACCGTCTCCGAGCCCCCTCTCTCCAGCCGAGAGAGGCGCGTTTCGGGGGGGGGGGTGGAAGACCTGACATATGTACACTTAATGGTTTGTAATGGAACATTTAGTCTGGGAGCACCTTAGGTTAAATTAAAGCTGGGTATTAGGATTTATCCGCGCCCATGCTGACTTCATTATGCCGCACATCTGGATATCTCTTCCACAGCCCTAATGTAAACTGATTGGCTTCTGCTGGCAACTGTACCGTTCCCTTCCTAATGACCTCATCATTTGAAGGGGGGGGGGGGGGGGGGGTTTGGAATGCCTGCATCACCTTTCGCCGTATTCTATTGTGCTGCTTTATTTAAATTGAATTCGTCACGCCGGCTTTAGATTCCTTAAATTCTACCTCAGCGAGTATTGGGGGAAAAAATTGTCGATTTTTCATGGACCCTGATGGTTTGTTTCGCTGCGTGGGTGTGTGTGTGTGTGCTAATGTGTGCGTGTGTGTGTGTGTGTGTGTGTTTGTTCGCACATACCTGTATGTGTGTTATCATGCCCCTGCAAAGCTAAATATAACGGAAAAGACGGAAAACGATTGTGTCTTTGTCTGAGATTCAATCCGCAAATGGTTGGGGAAGGGCAATAACTCAGTCTATTTGCAGCGCGTTATTGTGTGATGTGTGCACATCGCTCTAATCTTGAAAACACAAGTGCTTCGGGGAGCTTGGACAAGCAGCAAATACGATTTGCAGTAGTTTGTCTGCACAATGAAGATCCCCGGCTGCAGGAAACTAAGACTGCGGTAGCGTTTCACGGGGAGCGATGCCTCCCAGCCTTGGCCCAACTCCATCTGCGCAGAGAGACAGAGAGCACTCGGTAAAAATGGAATCATTTACAGATTTGTTCGGACTTTTTTGGATGCGTGTCAAGCCTTCCATCCAATTTGAGAATTTCATACATTTAGAAATATATACAAATATATACGTGTATTGGCAAAAACATAAATCTATAGCGGATAACTATATAACATATACTGTACTATAGGATAAATATTCCATTAGAGTGCCAAATAATATGAGTAGTGCATTTTTTAATATTATTTTTCTAAAACACACAACCTTTGTGAAATATGATTAAATATACATAGCTTTTTCATAATAAGAATAGAAACATATTTTTCTTCACATACTGTATATCATATCAGCAATGCAAGGATGTATACACCACGAAGCAAAAGTCTGGATTCTGCAGCCTGCTCACAGCACTGCTCCATCTGTATGAATTTCAGGAATAAAACCCGTGCGTCATATTTAGACGAGAGGACGTCTATCGCCTCCAACACCGGCTCACCGGACGATCGAACGCATTCAGCGTCTTACCGAATGCAGAAAATCAGCTGTGTCTCACAACTGTCAGCCGTGTTAGTCACAGACCGTGGGCTGTTTCATTTTTACAGCGTGCCTGAGGAAAAAAAAAAAACGGAATTAATTGAAACGAAATGTTTATTAATATTTACCTTCGCAGCCGTCCCGAGGTTTCCGTAATCCAGAGAGCGTCCACGGAGCGCGCCCAATTTTTCACCCCCGACCTAAAGCGTGCCCCAATAAAGAACTTTGCTTAGGGAAGCATTTCCCCCCGCCCCCCCCCCAGACTGTGCTGCCGCTGCTTGTCACGTTAAGAAAAACACCATAAAGGTATCTGTCAAATAAATAGCGGGGGGATGTTTATTAAATGAGCCGAACGCACAATGGTGTCTATTATTTAATCAGGCTGAAGCTGGAGAGTTCGGCTTGGAGAAACAGCTGTGGCTGTTTGGCCTATTCTTTCAGAAAATCACTCCTCTAACCTCAGAACCCAGACTTAGGGCCATCGTATTTGTTTAAGGGATCAAGGGAACTATCTGTCTTTCAAGAGGAGCGGGAAATGCTAAACGCAGTTCACCTATAAATATGCCAAGCTGCTTTTTTAAGAAGAAAGGAGAGATTAACATGGGCAATAAATATATTCCAAAATGGACCCTTTCTTCCCGAAGAGGAGAGTTTATATTCAGCCAATGGAATTAATACCAGTCCCCCCATTGTGTGTGCGTTTGTATTCAAAAATGCTGAATTAGCCTCTGCATTCAAATTGTTTATGTGGGAGAAAAGAAAGGTATTTCTGCAGTGTCTGTTTAATAGTCACTAAACCGATTCTTACAACTTCAAAATGCTATGCGCTTGCTAATAATCATTTTCCATACAACATACAGCCAGAAACTCCGAGAAATAACTATGAAATGCAAATGGAAACAATGAGCATTAAGATGGACTCAACAAAGCAACCACAGAAGAAGAACGAAGAGGCAGAGAAGGCCAGACTGCAGGTCCGACTGAGGTTCAGCTGCTTTTGATTCAGTTGGAAATGTGAAAGAAATACAACGGCCTCAGCGTGAGCTTTAAAATCACGAGCCCTCCAAACGGCATCCGTAAACAGAGCCAAACCGCGATTTGGTGAGTTTGCACGAAACATCAAACGAGCAGCGATGACTGAGTGACAGGGTGCGTGAGCGCTTGCCTCTTTTCTTCTCTCTGCTCGGCCTTAGTGGTGCCGTAACTGCCTGTCTCACAGTGAGATGATTTTTCATGGGTGCTCTTTGTGTGTTTGCATGTGTGTGTGTTTGTGTGTGCTTGTGCATGCATCCGTGCGTGCATGTGTCTGTGTCTGTGTGTGTGTGTTTGTGTGCGTGTACATGCATCCGTGCGTGCACGTGTGTGCATGGATGTGTCCCCGTGTGCGTGTGTGCATGTTTGTGTGTGTGAGTGTGTGCGCGCGTACATGCATCCGTGCATGCATGTATGTGTATGTGCGTGTGAGAGAGAGAGGGAGGGAGAGAGAAAGAGAGAGAGAGAGATTCAGAAACTCTCTTCTCCATGTTTGATGGAGGATCGCTGGGGAGACGCGCCTGTGACAGATTCAGAATGACGGCTCCACAAGGCGTCACACAGAGAGAACAAACTACCTGCATGCTGAACGTCTCCACCAGAACAGCTACGCTCTGGGTGAACATAACCACTAAAAACACACCCTTCAGCTAATCTCTTTTAACATCATAATTCAGTATATTTCATTTACATAGCAGGCCAACAGAAGAGAACTCGATTATTATCAGATTTTCTCTGAATAAACATGCGTATCTCTGTTGTTTCCAGTGCAAAAGCTTATTAAGTGTGTTATTTAATGTTTAAGTAACACAAGCAGCGCACCCAATAAGCGAAACCTTGACATTTGATTTCATAGGCACATGTAATCACACATTGTTGTTCAATTACTTTATGAAATGCACAAGGAAATAATGTGCGCCAAATAACCGTGTTATCTTGTCTGCGTGATTTTTAGTATGTTACTGAACAGGATCCCAACGACGCTTACACAATCACCTTGAGGCCATATTCAAATTTCTATTGAAACAGAATAATTTTTTTTTCCCTCTTCTCCTCTGTTACCACAATCAAATGAAACCTAGCTTCTCACTAATTAAGTGTGTGAATGTCCGGACTCTAATTAACATATTTGTGAGACAGGCAGACAGAGTTTAGAGTGCGGCTCGGCGTTCACAGCTCACGGAGAGTCTCTCGAACCCAGCCCAAAGGAAAGTCCAGTGCATTCAACCACAGGTCTTCCAGCCTCTCAACGACTGGAAAAGCCCGTAATTGGCTGACCGACTTGTTAGCCTTTTGTTGGTGGCAATTCCCTTGATTAGCATTTTAGAATATTTTAAATTACAATCCCGAATTAGGTTTTATTTTTTCCAATTAGTAAACGCAATTAATGCCAAAGAGAAGGGTCCGAGGTTTTACTGGGTCCCGGGAACACACAAATTGGAGCCGCATTTGAATTGTAAAAATGCGCGTTTTCTCGATACCTTTATTTTGTCTTAATAACGATCCCTGACAGAGGAGCAGATCAAATGATGACCGGGACCTGAGTAATACTAGTGCTTCAGGTCTAAATGTGCTCGAACTTCAGCATTTTAAATGATCTTCTTTCTTCATGCTTAATAAGTAATGGCCAAATTGCTCCTTTAGGTTTTATGGGAAAAGTAGAAATTGTTCGGATGCATGTGGCGCACTTCACATAAAATATTTACACGTTACATTGTGGGCTGAACAGAAGAGCCACTTTGGATGCCAAGATTATCAAAAGTCTGATATAATTGTTAGCATTTTAGCGTTTTCCTGTTTATTTTCACAAATAGCGGAGCAGAAAGTACTGCCAGCTCAAAGTAAACTCCCCGCTCAGCCTCCGCTGCTTTTATAGATTATTGTTTTATAGAGGCTGAGCATTGTTGAAAGTTCAGACTGCAGTTTGGGGGTTCGGGCCAAGGTTATGGAGCTGAACCACCGCGTGCTCAGTAGAGATTGCGGCACACGTCTTTGCAGAACTAAGTCATTGCAAACGTGCCCTGTCAACTCAGCCAATGCAAAGTGTCGGGTCTTTCTTAAAGTACATGTGTTTCATTGGAAGAAAATATTTAATCACAGACTCAAAATTGTTACTGTATATGAAGATCGCTCACAGAAGCAGACCCCAGTGGGGGCTTGATACACCTTTATTTCATTTTATTTTTTGGATAGTCAGTAACCTGTAGAAGAGGAAAGCTGTCAGAGAGCACTGAAGACAGGGGGCAACATGGGAGAAATACCGCCGTCCGGAGCGGCACCAGCGGCATCTCAGAAAGCCCGTCTCTCATAGCCCCTGTGGAGGACCACACACTGCAAGGCACAGAACCAATCATAGCTAATGCCTGAGAATCAATAATAGCGAATGCCTAAGAACCAATCATAGTACAAGACTGAGGTAACAATCACTGTGAATGGCTGTGAAACAATCATAGTACATGGCTGTGAACCAATCATATGGCTGCAGTAAGCTGGTATTTCTGGTTCTTTCAGTAGAAAGCCATGACTAGGCTGAATGTAATTGGCTCTAGATCTGGACAAAATGTGTCACTTGTGAGCGTGAAAAAGCGGCATCAGCATGTTGGTTCCAGCATTTTTTTAATAAAATGAAGATGAAACAAAGACAATAAAAGCAGCAGTACAGACAAGGTCCTTTAAAAGCAAGCTCGAGCCTCGGCTGTGTCCTTAGCTGACTACGCAGCAGACTACTCTTATTGGACAGTCATCGGTGCCAGCTGTCAGTCCACCTGCATTTAGCCAATTGGCTCTACAGCTGTGAGCTAAAGGCGGGACCACTTGCCACCGAGTTCATAAAGAGCGAACCATCGCACATCCCGGGGATGGAACTGCATTCAGGGCCAATCTTCAGCAGAGAACACAATCCGGCCTTAAGCAGGGAATTCTGAATGGGTCTGAACATACAGGAAGTGCCCATGAAACAGGAAAGAGTGGGTCCTTAAGGGCGTGGCTGAATTTCGCTGTCACGGTGCTAGTGCATTCACACTCCTGCAAGGCACGGCTTATGTAAATGCCTCTTTAGTGCTAACGAGCGAGCATCTTTAGCCCGTGTTTTAGCATTTCTTTCCTGCAAGGGGGCTTCCGGTATGACCACGCCCCCGTGGTGGTGTCTCATAATGGCCTGAGGAGCGAGAGCTTGACCACATCCACACGTCAGCTTCACGTTTTATAACTGTGTATCGCGATCTCTAACGGTGGCTAACAATATGTACCTTGGGGGAATGTGTGCGCACGTGTGTGTGTGTGTGTGTGAGTGTGTGTGTGTGAGTGTGTGTGTGTGCGTGCGGGGGAGGGGGTGTTCATAGAGGGATGGCTGATTGCCAAATATGAACAGCGTCTGACTTGAGAATTGACCGATCCCTCAATCAAAATGGAATAGAAACCAAAAATATGTAGGCAGTTAGTGGACTAAAACAAAAAGAAAAGGAGGGGGAGGGAAATATGACATGATGTCAGCTGTGGAACCCATTCCGTTCATCTCTGTTTATTATGATAAAATAATTATTTAAAAAAACATAACAGAAAACTATGGAAAATTGTCATAGTTAATTCAAATAGAATGTGGTTATATAATACCAAAGACTCAATTACTACTGGTAGAATAAGAAGCAAAGCAACTGTGTTCCGCACTTGCGCTGAGCCAGTCGGAAGAATTAAATGGGATGGATTTAGCAAACAAAATAGTTTTGAGACTCTTGGAGTGGGGTATCATTGCTAATCCTCACTTTGTGTTGCTCACTCACGGGTACAATCAGATCCTACAGTGCTTCCAACAATGGCGCTGAGTGAGTGGATAACTCAATGAGCAGATACCGTTCGAAGCAGTGAAATGACTCACACGCTCCTCTTATTCAAAGCCTGCTTCCGATGAAGATTTTACATGTTCACTGAACCGAAACCCTCGAAATAACCAAAGGGCTTTATTGGCTGATAAAACTAGAAGCAAGCAAACAATGCAGCTACATTTGTGTGCATGTAACCTGTGTCAGCGTTGTCAGTGTTCAATACCTTTTTTAATGCACCATAATAAATAAAAAAACTCCGTAACATTCATCATTGAACCAAAATATAACCATTATAACCCAAAGCCTCCAACTGTTCACACGTTCCTGAATAGCTGGGACTGTTTCCCGACATTACATTTGTTCCAAGTGTCATATTAATGTAAAGAAGTGAAGATGTCACGCGTAATCTGACAGTGAGGTTTTAGTTAAAGCAAACGTGTCATTCTTTAGTTCTATTAGCAGGTCGCCACAGTGCTATTAGTGACATTGGAGCCACCGACGTGTCGCCTTCATTTAAAGTTAAGCACTGTGACAGTTTAATATGCTCGAGGATGAAAGCCTTGTGTTTGGATGGCACGTCAAACCTTTTTTTCAAATGGCCAATAAATACTATTTATTGTTCTCTCTGCACAGCGAGAGCGACAGTCTTTACTCTTTTACAATGTCTCTGGCTTTCAAAGTCACCTCAGCTTCTCAGTCTATGAAGCTCAGCCCTGGACGCCCTTACTTTTAAGCTGGCACTGTTACTCTTGGCAACTGTTCAGGAATTACATGAAATATTACCAAGCGGGGCTGTTTCCCATTGCATTGGGGTGAAAACAATTCGGTGCTCCCCCCAGTATTATGTGCAGTAATCTTGATAGACAAGGAAGTCACCCTCGACTGCAAGAGGGGCTTTTCAACACATGTTGGTTACACGTATCCGGAGAACGTGATTCCGGTTTACCTTCACCTACAGTTTAAAAACGTGAAATGTAGACGGAACGCCCCACGGTGGTGTCGTGATGCGATTCGAGCATTTACATCTGCCCCAAGGCTTCCGAAGGTTTTTTTTTACCGTCGAAGCCGCGCTGCGGAGCCGTACGTCAGCCGAATCGAACGATACAGCGAAGTAAAAACTTCTCTCGACGTGACAATTCCCAGGCCGGACCGGGCCCCGCTCGAAAAGCTACAGTTCAGAAACCTCCTCTAACGATGGCAGCCATTACGGGGCGTCCCGGGTGACCATTTCCCAACACGCTGCTTCCGTAACCGTACACTGTGTACGAACGGCGTCCATGACGTTTCAGTGGCGGGGAATACTCGGGACCCGGCGAATGTAAATGGCCTGTTGTAAACATCGCCGACGCGTCGTTAAGAGGAAGCGACACAGGTTGCTCGCTCGACGGAGACCGACCTCGCGAGCGCGGCGAAGCCCCCGCCGCGGCTACAGGTGGGCAATTTTGGGAGCCGGTTAAAAGGGCTTGGGGGACCCCTCCGTCAGGATAAGCGTGTCTATTAGAGGGGGCCCTCGGCGCGAGGCGGTCCGCTTGTTTTGTTCTGTTGGCGCGGGCGCCGGACGAGGGGCCGTGAAGCTTGAAAGAGCGGCTGACATGTGAAGTGCTCCGATAGCTCCCCGCAACGCTCGAAAAATTAACTCGGGCACAGAGATCAACCCTCAGGAGCTTAATTACATCAAAGAGCAGGAATCTCGTTAAATTCAATCCAAACAACAAAAAAAAGAAAAAGAAATGATCAGTAGTTTTCAGAGCATTGTTTGACATTGAGCAGACATGAATGAAGAAGAAGAAGAAAAAGAAAAAGAAAAAAAAAATCCGTGCACACACATTGAAGCTCAGAAAAATAATAATAAAATAAGAACCAGTCAAGGGTGGCCTGTCAGAATTTTTTGGGCTATACATGATGCTATTATCAAGACACATCAAGTTGAAATAAAGTGACCTAGCTGACACGGGGCCTACAAATGTCTGGAGAAGAAGAGCGGGAACAGAGGGTACAAAGGTAGCTTTGCACTGGGCTCCCTCCGGTCATTTTATTGACAAAGATGACAACGGTCCCATGATGCACCATTATCCCAGACATCAAATGGGCGCGGAGCTGTCTCTGTCAGGCCGGAGCGCGGGGCCGGCGGACGCCGCCGCCGCCGCGGCCGGCAAGCTTGTTACACGCCGTTCCGCCCAGGTTTGTCAAAACACGGGGGCTGTTCAGCGTGTACATGGGCCTTCGGGGATGCGCCTTTCAAAAAAGAGAGAAAGAAAGCGCATGAAAGGCCAGAGAAACAGACGCGCTCTTGAATCCTAAAAGACTTTCCCTCTCTCTCTCTCTCTCTCTCTCTCTCTCTCTCTCTTCAAGGAGCACGCGCTCTGCATATGTTTACCAAAAAAAAACCTTTACTTTTTTCTCTGCTCCGGAATCAAAAAAAAAGGAGAGCGCTTTGAACGCGGATGAAACGGACCTCTCCTACGCTAGCACGCGACTTGTTTCTGTGATGTCAAAACAACTGACAAACAGGACCCCCTTTTTTTGGGGGGGGGGGGTGGACTGTCACACGCCCAGGGTCGCCGGTTCTTTTATCGCCTAGGCCTGTACCGCCAGGGTCCCATACCGCCACACCCCGCCACGACTGTGCGCTCCTTTTTTTCCCCGCTGCTCGTAATAAGGCTCGCCGTATCAAATTAAAAGCGCTTGGCTCCAGGCGTTCTCCGTGCTGCTGTCACCGACTGCCTTGTGAAAGCCTACTGCGAGTTTGGAGGAAAAGTAATTGAGCGCCTTTTTAAAAATAAGAACCATTGTGTACACAAAGCCGCGGCGTTGAGAGGCTTCTGTAAACTTGCTTGGCGTTTTAATGACGTATGTTCAAAAGGTTTCTGTTTTTTTTCATGACTATACAGTAATATGTAAATCTTGCATGTGTAAATCAAAGATGCAAACAACCATGCAGCCTGTATTTTCCATTTCCACACGAGGAACTAGGCGGCGCTTGCCTGAAGGAGAATGCATGCACATTGTGAGAGGGCCTAGTAGGCTGAATGACAACCCGAAATATTGACCGCTGGTCTTTTCGATACATAAACGAGGGAACCACGGAATAAAATTCCACAGTTTCAGAGACATTTTTACTTAAACGTGCTGTCGAACCCATATGCATGAGAGCCATAAAGTTTAAAGATTTAATTGCAATGTATTTATTGTAAATCGTACTGTTATTGCAAATGTGAACAGACACTTGCTTTTTTCTGTTAGCTTTTGTTCATTTTAGCATTAGGGCATGCCCTTCTTTCCAAAATGTCTTCCATTTACCCAAAGGTGCGCCCTTCTTCAAAATTCGGTGTTCCGATGCACATACTCCTTAGCATGGGGAACTAGACTGATGTGGCCCGCCTGAACAAAAGTGTAAATGTATATCAAAGGTAATAAAATATGCACATTTTAATTCTCTAATCTATGCTAAATGTCAAATTTACTTTATTTAAGCCCTTGGTGAATCAGTGAAGATTATTTCAACTGTCTGTTGCATAATTTGAATAAAGCTCAGAGGCTGGGGAGGGCTGTAGTCAGCCAGGCTTTAGGTGGGCTCATTTCCATCGCTCCCTCCGGCATGGAGGCCTGCCCCCCCCCCCTCCTCTCCTGCCCCGCCCCCCCACTCTCCTGCCCCCCACTCCCCCACACACCCCCCCTTCCCCGTGCCAGGACAGGACTTTCACTTATGGCAGCGCTACACTCCTTAACTCCTCTAATGAAAGATTATCCTTTCCGGAAAGGTGTGAATCAATCAGGGTTGAATATTAATCAGAAGGAACCTGAGGTACCGTACCTAGCATCTCCGTGGTTACCCGCACGCACGTGCGGCTGCCGGACAGTCTGTGATGAGCTAAGCCAAGTGAACCAGGCGTAGGTGTGAAGAACAGTCCCTTTCCACTGTTTGGAGCCATTACCTGACCACAGCCAGAATAAATCTGATTTTTAAATGATGTTTTATATACACTATATGATCAAAAGTATCTGGGCACCCCTTGGTCTGGGGCTGTTTTTCATGGTTTGGGCTAGGCCCCTTAGTTCCAGTGAAAATAAATCTTTATGCTACAGTATATAAACACATTCTATACGATTCTGTGCTTCCCCAACAGTTTGGGGAAGGCCGTTTCCTGTTTCAGCATGACAATACCCCCAGGCACACAGTGAGGTCCATATAGAAATGGTTTTGTCGCGAATGACAAAACTAATGCTCTTCTGGCTGAATGCAAGCAAATCCCTGCAGCAATGCTCCAACATATTATATAAAGACTTCCCTCTCGTATAAAGAAGAATGGAGGCTGTTATAGCAGCAAAGGGTGGACCTACTCCATCTAAATGCCCATAATTTTGTATGAGATGTTGGATGTCAGGTGGTGTATTTCTGTTGTGAGCGCATGAATGAGGGATGTAAAAAACTAATATGAGAGAATTTTAAGGAGATCTAACTTGTAAACAAGAATATAACAAGATGTGCAGAAATAGGAAGGGATGTTTAAAAAGAGAGCTCTGTTTTGTTTGACAGTTCAGAGTTCACAATTGTTTAACCGATCCATTCAAATGAGAGAGAGAAAAAAACTCCAACAAATCTCTGCAGCACCAAAGCGTAAGACAGCTGCGATGAACCACCTTAGATCATTTGGGCTTTTTCCATGGATTTTTGGATCTAGCCCTCTTTAAAAATAATAGTCTTGCTCATGAGATAATCATCATAAGATGTTTTTTAACCACCCTAATTGAAAGACCCAAACTAATTAAACTCTCCACACATGGGCTATGGTCACCTTATTGATGAACGCCATTTATTCATCCATGCTTTAACAAGAGAGTAAAAAGCGAAATAACAGCAATAATCTGCGGCAATTAAATCATTTTTACACCAGATTCTGTGAGCTTCAGTAAACTGAGTTTATGACACATTCTGAGATGAAAGGGGAGGGTGGGGGGGGGGATGTAAGTGAAGACAGTAATAGGTAGATTAGAGCGTGGGAGGGGTAAATTAGACAGAAAAACAAAAATGACGATGACTTTGGCCGAGGAACAGTGAGGACAAACATCAGATGACTCAAAGTTGTCCTTCTGAAATATCCGGGCCTGCCAACCAGCTGTCACCAGGCCCTCGGTTCAGAAGATTCTAGAAGGAGGCGGGAGACTCGGGACGAAGCCCAGATAAACGAGCGAGCTCTCACTTGAGCCCATTACGGTGAGTAAGAGAGGATGATTTAGGAGGGCAGGGAGGGAGGGAGGGCCCAAGCAGGAAACGGTTAAGATTTTAAAAGATTTCAGGATATGTCTCAGAGCGCCTCGCCCAGTCTGGGCTCTGCGGTGCGACAGATGAGTCAATCTCCCCCCGGGAATGGGCAACATGGTACTTCCCGGTCCGGGATCATTAGGAAGCATATGCCATGACCGAAGGGAGGCGCTGTGAGCGACGCGGCATGCCGGTCTGTCACCGTGGAAATATGGACCGACTAAAACATCCCGCGTTTGCCCCGTGTCCACTGCTACATTATGATTCTTTTTCCCCTTTTTCTTCATAACAGAACCGAAAGTTTTTTTGCTGTCAGTCTCTACCTCATGGTGTGAATTCACTCTCCCCTTTTCTCAAATATACGGGGGCACTGCGTACCAATAGCACGGCTGTTTTATCAAGTTGGGCCTCTGAGATTCAGTGAGAAGTAATATTTTTGTATAATGTTATATTATCCTCATGGTTTTGGACACTGATGTTAATATTGTTAATGTTGTCATGCAGAGCATGTGTTGAGTTACAGTTACAGTGGGCACAGTGTTGTAAGGAGGTTGGGCGATTACACCCTGGCTGAGTTTGATACCGAGTGATTTAGATGTGGTTGTGAGACAGCAGTGATTTAGGTAGGTGTGGCGTTGCACAGATGCAGCGATGTGTGACTATGACTGCAGTAACGCCCAGTTTCGACCACCCCGTTCAGCGCCGAGCACATTCAGTGGGAAACACTCCTTGGTTTAAGTGTATTTGGGAAATGTTCCGTGTTTTCTGTCCAAGGGTGCAGCATCTAAGTCATTCATTCTGCTAAGCTGCATTTACAAATCACACATTGGAAAATCATCCATACAAAATGTGTAATTTCTTGGGTTAAACGTAGCGAGCAAGCCATGGTTAGGTAGCAACGGTGTCGTGTAAACTCGGTTGTGACAGGCTAAATTACACGTTGCCGACTAAATAATGGCTGTGATTTAGCCTCGCGTTTCTCATCCCGCGATTTGCCGTTAAGGCGACGTGATCCACAGAGTAAATAAATGAATTGCGAACAAAAAAAAGTTATTTCTCGCCGTCCGCTATGTTTTTTTTTTTTCATGTTCCCCACAACTGCCAGCAGAGAAGATGCTTCACATTATTTTATGTGTCATTTCACCGGGAGAAATCCTGCCTATAAGACTTTGTAGGAACGATTTCACCAGGAGACATCCTGTCTTTAAGACTGTGTCGTAAAGATTTCACTGAGAGAAATGCTGTCTATAAGACTCTGTTGGGATAATTGGAGGTTTGATACATTTTTGGAGAGGAAGTGTCTGATTAAGACAGCAGAGCCTGTCTGTCGAAATGGGGAGTTTTTCGGATTGGGCCTGGGGGGGGGGGGGGCTGGGGCCTCGAAATGGGCCTGAGAGAGGGGGGTGGGCCTCGAAATGAGAAAACATTGTATTTAACTTCCTTACATCGGAGATATTCTCTTTAGGTTCCCCACCTTCACTTCAATGTCAGAGATTATGTGAATATAGGGCATCTCTGTTTTAAATATAGTTTTACGCTTTTTTTTCTTCTCTAATCTCCTTATGAACTACATATGCCTGCCTGTATAGTGTAAGATTTTTTTGATGGCTTTTTTTCATAAGTCCTGAAACACTTTATTGTAGACAATCTACTGTATTTCAGGAGGGAAATGTTGAGCCATTGATTTGAATGGAAAATTTATCAGAAATCGGTGAAAGTTTTCCATATAAATTTCAGAATATGTACAATATTTAGACACCTTGATAAAACAAAGGAGTTTAATTTCTGATCTCTCCTGATTTGTACAGCCTTCCCAAAGAGTAAGACTGGCTTTCTCTAACACAGTATTTTAAATTCATTTTCCAGCCCTTTTTTATGCTTTGAACAGTGCTATTAACACACCACGTTTACATGGGAACATACATAAAAGAGTATTTTGTCATTCTAAACCACACAAGTTAACAGGTGTACACAAGTTAACTTATCTCTGCATACTGAGCTGATTTTTAAAAATGCATCAGTTAAAATTCAAATTCTTACTGTTTTCATCCCTGTTCCTTATGGCTTCTACCTGACAGACAGATACAGTTGAGGCCAAAAGTTTACATACACCTAGGCTAAAGATATTCAAACTCCGCACATTTCATGTTACCATACATTTCTTTTTGCGAGTCAATTAGGGCACCTACTTTGTTCACATCAGAGGTAATTTTAAAACAATCGATTAGAGACAGATTTATTTCAGCTTTAATTCACTATATCAGAATTGCAGTGGGTACATACACCGAGTTGACTGTCTCTTGAAACAGTCTGGAAGATTCCAGCAATTGATGTAATGACTTTTTAGAAGCTTCTGATTGGCCAATTGTCATAATTAGGAGTTAATTGGCACATGTGGCTGTATTTAAGGGCCTACATTTAGAGCCACTGCCTTTTTGCCCTGGATACCATGGGGAAATCCCAGCAACTCAGCCAAGACCTCAGAAAAGAAATCGTGTACCTCCATTAGTTCGGTTCCTTCTTAGGAGAAATTTCCAAACAACTGAAGGCACCACGGGCATCTGTACAAAACATTGTATGAAACCACTGTCCAACAATTTCTTTTTTTGAGTGTAGATACAGCATAGTGTAAAGGTATGTTCAGTTTGCTATTTATCTGTGTAAGTTTAGTTAGCATGCTATGGTCTTGTAATGTCTGGTCCGAGTAATCGTTTGCAGAGATTTACTGGTAGTTTGTAATGAATTTGCGTGTCAGTGACTTGTCGGGTTCCGACAACAAACTTTTCAGTGATATATATTTAATCATATATATTTGTGTGTGTGCGCATGAATGCGTGCTTGTTTGTTTTAGCATTCAAATTGATAAACATTATTTATTAACATATGAAAAACATGTAGCCTTAATATGGGCAATTCTCATACACAATAATAAAACATTATTTGCATTATTTGGACATGGTGAAAATCTGACATTTTTCTTATTTTTTTGGGCGTGGGGGAACTCCTGGTCTGTCCTGAACATCTGGTCACAGTATCTCTAAACCTAATGTGTCTGGACAGGGGTGGTTTCCCATTTTACGAATACAGCAGGTGTTAAACTGAAAGTAAAATTATATTCTGTCCTGCGCCACCAGGAAGACCATGACCTGCATGAATCATTTTTGGTCATTTCGATTCATAATATGCCATTATCATATCCATATTTCCGTACGTTTCATTGTGCCCTGAAGATATTTAATGGGCTTGATCTGAATTTCATAGTTCATATTCCAGGGATGGCACCATAACAGCTGTCAGTGTCCCAGTTTTAATCCGGCACATACAAATTACACATATACGGCAATTTGTGGAAGTCAAGTAGATCATTTTTCTCTGTAGGTAAACCAGGAGGCCCAGTGGAGCAATTATTTAAAAGACAGCTTCATCCGAGCTGTCTACCGACCCACAGCAGAGCTTGGAAATGTTAATTCAGCAGCAGCACTGTTTCAACTGTGTTCAAATTTGTGTGTGTGTGTGTTATTAACTTGTATAATGTCAACTGTCTCAAGACAGGGCGTGTTTGGACAGCAGCAAAAGTTAAGCCTCGTGTAAAATTAATTAGAAAATGCCCCCAACAACAAGACCGCGATTTAGTGAACATCGCGTCTTCACTTTTTGTTTGCAATTAGTATCCATAGTACAAAATGAATTAAGCCATTGTGTTACCAATGACTCTCTACCCTTCTCGAATGTCACAATTTTCTGTTACATACAAAACATAAAGGTCTTGCATACAGTTAGCGACAACAGTTAATGCAGTTTGAAAAATGTAAAATATATGGCATACCAAGGAAATCAACCGCTATAAAAAAAATAACAATAACAATAATATTTCAACTATTAATTTCATTTGACGATTCTCTTTCTGATTACTGTGGAAAGGGTAATGACGAACATTTTACAATTTGAGAGTGTTACACAGAACAACAGGCGCTAATGTATGCAAATGTAAAAGGAGGACTGAACTGATGCATTCTATATTACACCTAAAAATACAGAATTTTCAGAAGTATCAAGAAATTCTATCTAATAGGGTGTTTATCATACCAGATAGGTTGCACACATTAATGTACCATGAATATGTTCATTCAAAGAAAATTAAATCTACATTAGTACACAAACTGACCCAGAAGATGCAGAAAAATGGATTTTGAATCACCTCGTTGTTATTGCTGTTAAATTCCGAATCTGTGCTATCTTTGCCCAGGGATGGTTGTGCAAAGCCAGCACCGAACTCCCTCTGTCTGGCAGCACCTACTTCTGCCTTCTTCACCATGATGACCATGCAATATCAAATGAAACAATAATAATTGTGTGTGCGCGTGTGTGTGTGAGTGCCTCTGCGTGTGTGTATGTGTGTGTGTGCGTGTGTCTGCGCATGCGTGCATGTGTGTGGCCATGTTTTTAGGTCAGGTCTCAGACCCCGTCTCTCAGACAGCCCCCAGCTCGTGCTCACCCGGGCGGGGGGATCGGAAAGCAGTTTAGCCGGAACATTCCGTAAGACCCAGACAGAAGCTGGCTACCTAACTGGTTTCGTTCCAGGTTACCTGCCCCGGCAGCCGGGGGGGCGGGGGGGGAGCAGGGCCACGGGATCGCACTCTCTGCCCCCCTCCCACTCAGCAGCCTCCTCTGAGCCCTATCCCATCATGCCCTTCATGTTCGTCTCGCGCTCGTATGCAAAGTTATCATTATTCATGCCTCCTGACGATCCGGCCTGCCGTCTCTGCTACTCTCTCCGCTCCCGCCCTCAGGCTAAAACATGACTGCACGGTTGATCTCTCCTCTGCTGCTACTAGCCCTGCTCTGTCTTGCTCTTTAAGAGCGTTCTCCAAAAGGAACTCTCTGCATCACGAATGTGGTAGCACGCCCACATTTTTGAGAGGAATTGTTTTCTCTGCGCAGGTCAGATGCAAGTCTGCCGTGCGCCGAAACTGATAATGGTGGATTCGGTCAACGGGCCTTGGTTTTTTTTTGCTCTGTCCCAACAGGCATGAAGAGCAAATGACTGATTAAACTTACCATGAAAATTTGAATCTAATGCCAGCTTTGCTCGCTTAAATGCGAATTTTATTAAAGTGATATGGCACAAGAACCTGTGGTATATCATGAATATTGGCACAGATTGGGTGGGTTGTTAGGCACAATGTGAAGCCAGGCCAATATTCATGACAGACCACAAGTTTAAGGGCTAGTGCTTTTAGAAAACAGCATCTACATATCTGTCGCATTCGGTCCGCCGGAGAAGCGGATTGGTCTCAGCTGCGTCGGCTGGTGGAGAGAGCACACGCACCTGGGCTGCGTTAGCTAATCAGCCCAGGTGCTTAAAGGTGTGCTGCTCTCCACAGTTCAGGGGCCGAGACTGGGAGCACACGCACCTGGGTTGCGTTAGCTAATCAGCCCAGGTGCTTAAAGGTGTGCTGCTCTCCACAGTTCAGGGGCCGAGACTGGGAGCACACGCACCTGGGTTGCGTTAGCTAATCAGCCCAGGTGCTTAAAGGTGTGCTGCTCTCCACAGTTTGGGGCTGAGACTGTGAGCTTACACCAAGAGCGAGTTTCTTTATTTGAGTTGTATTTAATTTCAGGTTTTTTTTTTTTTTTTTTTTTAAAAGACAGAGAAAAGTAATCCCCTACTGAAAAGAGAGAGGAGCTGGCCAGGTGAAAATCTGGCCAGCCCAGAGCAGGGAACTGAAAAGTTTCCACTCGGTTTTGCTTTCTTTTGTCTTTGTTATTTTAGTTTGTTGTTTTAGTTCATTGTTTTTGCCTGGAACCCGTGAGGGGGAAGGGGGAAGATGGCATTTATTTTATTTAATGTTTGTGTGGGTGCGCTCTCTCTCTCTCCATGTGGCAACCAACGTTCTCCAGCACTGCCGCATCTCCCTCCCAGGGGTGTCACGCTGGTGTGTGACAATATCATATAATAATTCACCAAATAAAAACACAACAACTTTACAAGTAATGTTTTTAATAAATTGTGCAGTGTCCTTCTGCTGAATACTATTCAGTTACTAAGCAATGACAATTTCTTGTTTGGACCTACTTTAAATAGCTACATACAAACTAGCTAACATACGTGCTCTCGGTAATTAATTTAACTTTGACTAGCTAGCTAAGGTTGCTCTGGGTACCTGGAGTCAATAGGTACATGTAGTCTCTGGGTACCTGCAGTATCTGGATACCTGCAGTCACTGAATGCCTGTAGTCTCTGAGTACCTGTAGTCACTAGGCACCTGCAGTCACTAGGTACCTTCCATTACCTCACTGACCAGAGGGGTCACTATTGAGCAATTAAGTGGGGAATCCCCACCAAACCAAAACAACTTCTCTGGGTGACATTTTATCTAATTCAATTCAATTAAAAACTGCAAGCAAGAACTTGGTTGGATATGCCAACGCTTTCAATATTTTAATTGTCAATCATAGATTCTGTAGCTGCCCAGCTTGATAGGATATATATGCATGCAAATAAACTAGATGGACAAACTGGAAAATCACAACACAGAGATCCTTACTGGGGTCATTCGGATCTTTTGATCGGCCAAAATATCGAAGTAGTGGCTTTCACTAGTTTGAAAATGTGACAGTGGCTATGGGTGGCTCATTCAGTTATATTGTAGGCTATGTTCAGGCTACAGCTAAAAGCACATATTATGGTGCAGGCTATGTTCAGGCTACAGCTATTAAGTCATAGGCTCCAGTATATTCAGATAGCCCAGTTCCTTTTTCATTCATTTTTTTGGTTCCCAGAGGTGTGACAGTCCGAATGTTTTCAGGACTTTGTGAATGGCAGAAAACTCTCCAGTGCGACAGGTTAATGTCATCATAATTCCACTCTGGTAGTACTGCTAGGTTACTTTATGAAATGAACAGAAATCAGTTTACAACATCAGGACTGAGCAACAAATCAGAACTGAGCATTAAGGTACCTGCAGTCAGTTACGAAGTGGCCAAACCGAAAACAAAAGCAAAATAAAAATGTTATTCTTTAGAGAGGAGAAGAAATGTATCTTTACAGGGAGTAAATTTCCATGAAGGTCTTTAAACAACTCTTGTAGCACATTTTCATTATATTACAAAGAGTTATTCTGTGCCCTGGGTTCAGTCCTGAGATGGTGACATCCGAAATGTTCCAGGAGCAGCACATCTCAGAGAAATGTTTAATTTTAAAAAAAAAGTTTTTTCTTCTCAGACTTGTGACCGGAGCATAGCCTTGGATGTCAGCTGCGGCGGACAGCTGTCCGATTTCCAGCTGAACCAGGGTGTGTTTGTGTGTGTGTGTGTGTGTGTGTGTGTGTGTATGCGTGCGTGCGTGCATGTGGGTGTGTGAATTTCTTCCTCTTAGTTATACTCAGACATCCCATTAAAGATACTCCACTACTGTACGTCATTTGGATTGGAGCATCTGCCATTCGATGGATATGTAATGTCACGTGACATCAGCCAACATTATCTTTTGCTGGTGTCGTTTTTCCACTGTACCTGTACATACTGTTTAAAATGTACGCTAGCCGAACGCAGTCATTGAAACATATACTGATGCAGTCATGTCATATGAATGCACCGTTCAGTGCTGAATGGTCAGTCTTGTTAGGGAATGGCCCTGAACGTGTCCTTGCCACTGCTGCCTAGAGGGCCTCAGTGACCCCTGGCTAACATGATTAACCGGATGTTTCATTCTTGTAAGCAGGAAACTGGATTTCAATTTGGAAAAAGACCCATGTTTCCTGTTTTCTGGAAGGAAAACGGCCACATATGTGGGGGAAACAAAAACTGGCTGATTGGGTATCGTGACTCTTAAGAGACTGATATCCCAAGGCTGAAATCTTCATTTGGTGCATCTGTGTGTGTGTATGTGTGCGTGCGTACGTGTGTGTGCGTGCATGCGTGCCTGCGTGTGCATGTGTATACAGTATGTGTTTAGGTGTGTGTGTGTGTACAGTATGTGTGTGTGTGCTCGCATGCACGTGTGTGTAGTATATTTGTAACCATGTAACCATTTGTAATATTTGTAATTATGTAAGTTTTATGCTACTTTAAAATGACATTGTGAGTATTATAAATACCCCCTGCCCGGCTATCTTTACATCGTCCACATTTCTAATCACAATGACATCACTACGTCACACCAGACACAGCAATACAGGAAATACTGCTGTAATATTGCGTATATCTCCATTGTTACGTTTATATCAGCGTACGCCTAACGCTTTATGAATCACAGATTATGCATGCTCTAAAATATTGTTTTTTAAATCATTTTTTCACGCATTGTTCTGACGCAAGGCAAACACGAATGCCATTCTGTGAGCGAGTCAGAAATTGCAGTGGGTAAAATGTATGGATTTAGCTGATGAAATCCTTTCTGCCACAATATCTTCAGAGAGCCTGAACCCCTGGATCTTATTTCAGGCAACCTTAGAGATGACATAATAATCCTTGCAGGTAATTAATTTAAGAAGCAAAGAATTCATAATTCATTTGGAATGCGATGCGTTTGCAGTAGAGTAGGCCTTGTAGCAATGCTTTCGCAAAATTACTTTTTACAGACTTATTTATCAATTTTTCATGTTTAAAATATGTAATTTGTTCCATCTTATGTGTATCCAGAAATGCATGTCTTTTATGTACATGAATGTCATTTCATTAAAAGTATGGCTCCAGGACCCATGCTGTGCCAGACCCTACATATTAATATGGAGCTCCCCTCAGTCCAAATGCGGCCCAATTATCATCAAGGTGTTTCACAGCAGGAATTCTATAGTGGTCTGAGATAAATTGATCCAGGATTTATACCTTTTTTTTTAATGTTTCGGAGCAATTATGATGAGAGAAAGCTGAGTCCTTGAACCTAATTTTGTTTGACACTCATCCTAAATGGACTCAGCTCATGTGAACTCATCCTAAATGGACTCAGCTCATGTGAACTCATCCCAAACGGACTCAGCCCATGTGTACTCAACCTCAATGGATTCATCCCATGTGAATTCATCCTAAACAAACTCATCCCTTGTTCTTGAGCCCCATTTAGCTGACGTTGCTTACAAAAGTACATTTCACAAGGTCGGGGAAAACCACAAGAACTACAGATAAGCAAAGGTGTAGTCATTTAAACAATACCATGAGAGACTCCCACAATGCCCCCTGAAACATCGAACAAAGTTGAAGATGTTGCATATTACTAGCAGTCCTAAAAGCGAAAGTAAATAAACGCGACCATTTGCACAAATCTCATGCTTGTATATGAACAGTATGGCAAAAGATTCAAGGTTTACTCATAGTAGTGTCGAGGAAAAATGTTTTATAATGATAATGCAGGCCACAGTTTTACTTGCTTGTTTCAACAAAAATATTCTGAGCCAAATCACCCATTTTCCTCAAAGAATAGCTTTTAAAAAATTCTAGCAATAGCAGAAAAAATTCAATAGCGGGGCATCTATATAGGTAGTACAATGAACTAGGCTAAGTCTGAACATAGCATGAGCTGGTGCAACCCTGTCCTGAAAATCAGAATACTAATTTTGTCTTATTTCTGTTGTAAATTTGTTCCACTGTTGGGAGATGACCATGCCCTAAACCCCAATTACTATCCCCCCTCCAGGGGCACATTTGTTAGCTTTCTGAGATGCTCAAGAACAATAGTTTGTTCTGCCAAAAATAATAATAAAATAACTTTTAGGTTTTTTCACAACGTGGCTCTTTTTTGCACAAAAAAATGGAGAGCAGTATCAATACGAGTATCAGTAAGTATCGGTATTCGATAAACAGTATCAGTGTCGATAATGGAATCGATAAAATTTGAATAGTACCTATGCCTAGTCACCTGACACACTATGCACTGAGCTATCAGCTCTGTACATTGACTCATGTTTATGAGTCATCACTGACTCACCCTGAAGCTCAGCTCGTACACTGAAGGCCGCTGGAGTCTTCAATGTCAGAAAAGCCCACTTTCCCCTGTACCGCCCCCCCCCCCCCCTCCCCCCCCCCCCTCAAAATATGCTCTACTTCACGCCTATTTAAAGATTTTGAGATCTGTTATTTGTTTAATTATAATTAATAAATAGCTGGGATAGTCCTATTTGATGTGGAGCTCCAGTAATTAGGTCTGGAAACTTAGAGAGCTGAAGGTACATCCAGGTCACTGAGTGCTCTCGGGTGGGCGGTGCGCTTCCCTACGCTGAAAGTCGGTGTCGTTTGGGGCTCGGGGCTCAGGGCTGGGGGGGGCCAACGGCACCGGCTTGGGGAGGGGGGGCCACGACTGTGGACCAAGATAATAGAACCGAGCGGGAGCTTCATAGAGGCACCGAATGAAGCCTTCTGGGAAATATTAACCATGGGCCTTCACCCAAAGCTTCCTGTTTGTGTGTACTGGAACCACAGAGAAATAATTATTCTGTTTTAATTACCGTTAGGGAAGCTGTGTGTGTGTGTGTGGCTTAGGATTCTGATAGCTTCCTTTCTCTCTCCAAACTTTGCAATGCATTCCATTTGCCTTTGGTGTTCTGAAGATTGTGGCACTGAGCAAGTTATAATGTGCGGTGGAAATAATTTATGCCTATAAAGTTTGCTAATATCTGCAGGGTTTCATGCATTTACGCATGTGTAAGTCAAGCATGGATGTTGACATTAGTTCATTCAGCCTTTGGACTGAATAGAGCACATAAGATTTTTCTCTAAGTTGGTGTTTAGGTCATACAGCATTTTGATGTAGCATTTCTTTGTGAACTGTGAACTGCACTCAAAATGCAGTGAGAACCATTTTCTCAATGGGCCAAGAGTCTTTCTGCCTGTGAGTAGGACCCCGTTGCGAAAATAACAAGGGAAATGTTTGCTTTTATAGAAATTCCTCTGTAGTTATGAAGCATTGATATGTTTGTTATATTTGTGTATGTGTGCTCCGCTTGGTGCCAAAGAGTTGGACAGTGTTCGGCTCATAATTCCCTTGAACATATACTATTGTGTCTTGTTTATGGAAACAGTTTGAACTTAAATTCCTCTCCAAAGCGCTACCATTAACTTCTTATTATTGTAACATTTTGTATTGATCGTGGTACATTAGATAAAACTCATTTGTACTGTCATCATATTTCATTGACAGTTCATTTGATGTATGTGTAAATTAATCCTACTTTCTATAGGCTACATCAAATATTTTATCTTCATGTCACTGCCATAAATATAGAACACCTTTCAAACTGAGTTCAGAGAAACTCCTCTTACAGTCTAAAACAGGTACAAATTAAGCTTTTTAAATTCAGATTCTGCCAGATTCTTAAGTGGTAAACTTTTCTTTTCTATCCTCTTCAGGGTTATGCACTCCTATTTTGAAACAAACATTATTTATGAATGTTTTAAAGTGGTCTAAAGAGGGTAAGGTATTCAGTCCTGTGCACACCTAACATTTGCAGTCAAAATGCAAATAGGAATCAAACCATTACATTTCCACAGCCAATTTTTGTTGTTTGTTTGTTTGCCTTATTAACAAAATGCCAAAACGTGTGGCTTTAAAGCGTTTTCGAACTAACATACAGAATAAATAACTTTACATCACAAGAGCTTGGGGAAGGACTGGTTATGTTTCACTTAGGGCAGAATAAGGGACATAATCCAAGTGCAAACATGGTAAAGAAAGCTCTATGACATCTTGTCTTTCGAAATCATGCACATCAGTTATCCAATCAGGAATCTTTCCACAGTTCATTTAAGTGAATGTCTATGTCATGTACAGGTCAACCAAATCCCTCCAAACCTACTGGATTGCACTTGATCCTACAGCAGGACAATGATCCCAAAAACAACTGCTAAAGTAACAAAGAATTTTTTCAAAGCCAGAAACTGGGAGATTCTTGACTGGCCAAGCCTGAATCCAAATCTTGAAATCGTGTGCAGAGTACAGAATCGTGTGCAGTGTCTTTGTCCCAAACATTATGGAGCTCACTGTACCTTTGTTTTAAGTCGTTCCTGTGCTTCTCTGCTCTTCTCTCTGACCTGGGCTACTCTCATATTTGGTTGTCCATCCCCTTCAATATGTTAAAATACCAGTGAAGCTACCTACAGTACACCACAAAATGGCCAAACTTAAACCCATTTCCGTTCCACCCATCCAGACAAGTGTTAAAAAACAAGGGAAAAAATACTCCCCACGGTGGAAGCCCTTTCAGCTTGTACTGAAGCCTAAAATGTCAAATATGTTCTTGTGACAGGTGAGTTTACACTAGCGACCAGTTTCTTACATCATCAAACGGGGACCTTGAATGTACTATAGATTTGTGCATAACGTCTGTGGTGCTGTCTACAGAAGTAAACAGGCCTGGGCCAGGCCAGCCATAAAAAGGGGGGGGAAAGGAGAAAAAAAGGGCATTTGCAACCTTGCTGTTTGTGTGAAGATTTACTGCTGTGGCGGCTTCCCTTTTTAGCAAATTAAACTTTGTGTTGAGGTTGGAAGTGAACGCTGTGACTCTGTCCCGTACGTGGGAGTGACAAACTGGCAGCAGGGTATACTGAACGAAGAGGGGTGAGGGTGTGGGGGGGGCGGGCGGGGGGTAAGGCAGGTTTGGGGGGGAAGGGTGACGATGTGGGGGCTAGTGTACAGTCCTGACAAGAGGAGCCCCTCTGGTCATCACACACAGAGGAAACTGCCGCACCCCCCCGCTCCGTCTCACCCCACTGACCCAGCACGGTTCCACTCGCCCATGCTGCTATTTCAGGAGGTCATGGTCAGTAAAGGAGGTCATGTTAAAGGATGCCTGTTATCCAAATGTGCTCATCCAAACTTATTTCCTCAAAAATAGGTGAATAGCATCTAACACTGCCTCTTGAACTTTGAGCTTCGTTTCAACAATGTCATTTAATTTGCTGAGCAGAGATGCCACCGACACCCCTTATCTCCTTCACAGAGCTCACCGCAGATTTCTCCGCTCGCCAGAGGGCAGAACCAACAATCCCCAACCAATGAAACCTAACTTACAATTACGACTGCACCGAACAAATCGCACACAAGTGGAACTTTCCTAACATGGTGATTCTGAAGGAATGTGCCGGAAAAAGATTCTGACTTTGCCGTAAAGCCGTGAATAACGAGATGGGGTGGATTGAAAACGGGCATCACACTACGCACCAGCCAGAACGCTGCTAAACAACCGATCGTGATCAGATTTAATAACAAAAAAAATTTAATCTTGGTCTTATCTAGTCTTAGTCTAAGTCTTATTTTCTTATTTTACTATTTTTGTGCAGGTAACATAAGTGAACTTTATGTGTAAGGGGAAAAAAACCTTCCCGACTAAAATATCTGCCCCGTGCCGGTTCTATGCACTAAAAGCGGCATATGACAGCGTAAGAACATTTCTGTCAATCATCGTCGGTAGCTATGGATGCGGATTACTGGGGAGGGGCAATGTGATAATTGACTGACAAGACAGCTCTATCAACCTCTTGCTGAGGGACTCACTGATCCGCAGGTGAGAAAAGTACCCTCTATAAATTGACGCTCCTACAAACGAGGTCGCTGTAGGAAGAACCTGGCAGCATAGTTATCTCCCGTCAGATTTTACAGCTTTTGAAGGAGATTTTTTTTTTTTTTTTTTTTTGGACGCCCAGTGTTGATATATGATATTGTACGCCTTCCTCGAGAACTCGGTTTGTCTCACAAAACCTCCAACAGACAAAAATGTAGGATGTGTGGTCTGCTTCTCTTCCTCTCACTTTCGTCTGCAGAATGTTTAAAGCTTCAACTAAAATAAATCTTCTCTGTAAAAAAAAAATAGAAACAAAGCACTTATTCTGGGAATCTTTTACTGGAGGGATATATTTATTTGCCAGCTTTGGGGTTTGGTTGATTTGGGCTTCCACTTGGCGACGAGCTTGTTGTTTGCGTCCTCGCCTGCGTGAGCAAATAAACAGCGGGATGTTCGCGTCGCGTTGTTCCCGACCCCCGGCCACGTGTGTGGCTTCTCATTTCACCTACGCAACGTTCGACAGCAACGGGGGAAATGTTTACGGCTCGTGACAAGGCGAAGTGAGCCGATAAGGTCTGAATAAAGTTTTTAAGAGCCACTTGCAGGTTCCCGGAATTACTTTGACCCCGTCCCAGGAATGTGAAGGCTCGCGTCTGCGGCCGTGGAAACCGCCGCGTATGAGGAGCGCGCTGCGCGGTGTTTAAACAATGGAGCGCTGCAGGGGATTCGCCAGGATACCATCTGAACACATTTGCTCACAATATATAAACAAAATGGTGAATTAAAGCAGGTTCTACACTCGCTGCTTCTCTGGCCACTAAATTAAATGTGTTTCACTTTTTTTTTAAACCCCAGAATGCACCTGAGTCAGTCAGACAGTGATTGGCACACTGTGTATCCTGCATAGTCATGCACAGAATGGTAAGAAAGGACATAAGATCAGCCAAAAGCCTCTTCCCTGTAGCAAATATGAGCAAAAGCTGCTGTTTATTATGCAGAAATACTGCAAATGTTAATTCTGTTTGCACAATAAGACCTATTCTCAGCATTTTATTTTCATAGTGCAATCTTTCTTCTACTTGGTTTCACTCCATTATATTCCTAAAACCCAGGTTAAATTACTTAAATTCAAGTGTATAAATAACAACAAAAATGTCCATGTTACAGGGAGACTCAAGTTTACTCCACTTAATTTTCCCTCACTGTTTCGACTGCAGGGCTCGAAAGCTCTTTAAATGCACCAGGTCTTTACGCTCTCACACAGTATCATTTTCAAACAGCGTCATTTCACAGAGCGCGTTTTTGCCAACGCACTCAAAACCGAACGGCCAAATTGTGTCACTTAAATAGCTGTTTCGGCAAATTATTAATCCGGGGAAAATACCCTCTGTCACTCGCATTTCCGTCCACCCACCTATCAAGCTTTGGTGAGGTTAGTTTAACTTCCATTTGACCCTTGTGTGTGTGTGTGTGTGTGTGTGTGTGTGTTTTTCTTCTATAGCCAATCCAGTTTAGTTTCTTATCTGAAAGCAAAACATAAATGTGTGTCCTGGGCTAAAAACACTTGAGGAGACAGAAAAGTATCAGTGCAAAGAAGGCCTTTGCATTTTCCTGTGATTCCACTTATACTGTTGGGAAGGCACTATATTACAGGACCCAACGACCGAAACTCATATTCATATTTGCCCAGCTCCATTTTGACAAGAGGGTGACCAAAATCTGGATTTCTCACAAGTCTTAAAGCGCACGTGAACCGCTCGTGGTTATTATCTGTCTGCGCTACATTTAGTCTAATCAGCCTTCATTGTGTTTAAACTCTGTTTTATTCCCTATTAACCGGCACTGTTAACACACTTTTAATTACATTTCAAAGAAGGCCTGCACCGGCGATGTTTTCAAAGGCATGCGAGTCAGAACTCTTAATCAGAGGTAGAAATCCTAATCAGGAAATGTGCAAGAAACAGAGGAAAGGGAATAGTTAGAGAATTATCCCAGCTCATCAGTTAAACAATAAATAAATCTGGGACACACATGGACCCCCGCAAAAGAATTTCCCAAAAAACGACAGCAGGAATACAACAGCCAGGTATCTGGTGAGGACTGGAGTCCTTTTTCTTTTTCACGTTGGCTTAAAAAATCCCTTTAAAAGAAACACAGTACAAAAAGGCCCAAAATGTATCATCGCTCGAAAAAAAGCACAAGATTTTTTTTGAAATACAAAGAAATCCCACGGAACGGGATGAGCATTTCTCGTGAAACTGCTATTGCGTTCATTTTCTATTTTGTTTGTTTGTTTTTTGTATCGTGAACATTGTTTGGGGCGGGGGGGGGGGGGGGGGGTGTTCTGTCACTGTGCAGTGGAGTAGGTGTGAATTATGCAAATGCTCTGACACATACTTGGACGGGATTGGAGGAAGCCGCGTTCTCCAATCGCATGGCGAGCCCGGCAACCGGAGCCCTACCTTGAGGCATCAGCTTATCTGAGTTGGTGCTTTTTTAAAGTGAGGATTAACATAAGCACCTCCGCCTTTGTGTTGCCTCTCAAAATAATTTTATCTGCAGCGCTCTCAGCAAAATTCTGCCTTTATCAGGTAACCAAATATCCTCCACACCACATGAAACGCGCATTTATGGATCCTGTTCATTAGCTAGGTTATATTTAGAAATATGCCACTTCACTGAGGGGAGAGAGAGAGAGAGAGAGAGACAGGGAGAGAGAGAGCCCAGAGTTAGCGAGGAAAAGCAAACAGCTCACACAGTCAGACGGCCTGAACGCTTCTTGCAGTAAACATTGTTCAGTGGTCACACTCTTTAAAACCTATATAATGACACCTTCTTTCGCAGCACTACAGGAATTCAGGTTCTCAGGACAAGGCCCACAGTGAGCTGCGATATGAACCCAGTGAAAGGTTATGGTCGGCCCGACTATGGGAGACGACTTTTTCCTCTTCGTTACCGAGGCTGTGCAATCCAATGTTAATCCTGCCCTCTTTAGTCCAGTCCTCATTACTACATTCCTTTATTTTCCTGTAGAGAAAACACTTTACCACTACCTCTCCCTCTCGGTCTTTCCTTTTGCCCTCTGGAAATTGCCCATTAAAAGGTTTTTTTTTTTTTTCTGACAGGAAACAGAACAGGAAATGATATAATGGTTCTAGAACTGAGCGTTTCTCCCATGGCCAGCTGCTCTACGCCTGACCCTACAGTTGACTGGGAACTGTGAGGTGGCATTTTTGGCCTTTTTCAACAAGCTTAAAATCCCAGTTTTTTTTTTTGGGGGGGGGGGGGGTAGGAGTGGGGGCCGACTTCCTGTCCTTTGACATGTGGAAAAGGCTTACTCCTAGAGCGGGTTAAAAATAGATGCCCAGGAAGTCCACTCTGTCATTTCTGGGAGAAAGTTGAAGCATCTGAAAAGGACAGCAGATTGTTGTTAGTACAGACCTGTCTTTTTCACGTTTATAGTTCTAAAAATTATTATAATTAACAACTATAGTAACTGAGCATACATTTCTATTATATTATACAGTATACAATTAATTATTTAAAGTCATAAATATATTCTAAGAATAGACAGACATCTGCATCATGTTTTAATGGTTATTTTAAAGGTCCCTATCATACCATTTCTCCTCAATTATATATTATTCCACACTGTCTACCAAACGTGTGGATAAGGGTTTTTTAAGGGAAAAATACTGCAATACAATTTTAAAAATATAAATCCAGTGATTGTCTTACCCTTTGAGCTGAACAGGCCATGGCACACCCACACACACACACACACACATGCACTTACACACCTCCTCTCCTGCACGCACTCCCACCCCAGAGAAGTGGAAATGGTGTCCGTAAATCAGCACGTACAGAGTGCGCGTTTCAGCCGGATCTTGAATGTAAAGCCGCAGAGGGAAACCAGGCGCTAAACAGTTAAAAATGATCAGCTGCTTTCACAGGAGCCCAGCTGTGACGTAGAGGCTGGGGTCAATTCTGAAGGGGTCGTTTAGTCTGGTGATATTTTTCCTATACAACCCACACACAACAAATGCGAAGTAGAAACAAGTTCATATTTTACTAGCACATGTGTCATGCCTTACACAATCAAACAATCAGTGCCAAAACTCCTAAAACATGGGACCTTTAATAGACCCAGACATTGTTGTATTTTCAAGCATATGTTGAGTGTATTCAAGACATTCTGAGTAACAGTACAAAAAATGTCTCACTCCAAATATGTTGCTAAAATGGGAATGGGGAAAAATGGTGTCTCTAGAATGCCTGAAAAGCAATGTTGCATTTTTGCAACACACGGTTAAGAACACACAATCAGAGGTGCTGGTAAGCACAGGGGATAAATGGAATATTTTGTACTTTCATATGAATTTGCCTGTAAGTTAATACATTCATCATTTTACAGAACAAATGTACATTGATGGGCATAAATGACAAGGGGCATTATTATTATTATTATTATTATTATTATTATTGCACTGAGTTGTACTGGTTTGCCCTTCACTTTGATCTGTGTATTCATTCGTGACCTCATCCCCGTGTTTGTGCTCTGATGGGAGATGGGCTGTCCGATTATGAAATTTAATTAAGGGGGACACAATGGCCCGCGCTTGTGTTTTCTCCTCTCCCTCCGTTCTGACAGGATGGGGGCACAACAGGCGCCAGTGCCCCCGGAAGCCCCCGGAAGCCCCGGCGTTTTCGGAAGAGCCCCCGTACCCCAGCGTCCCCAATTTCAATGCGCCCGCTTCCCCGAGCCACACGCACCCCAAAAAAAGGGACGGTATGACTTTAAATGTAATATGCATAAAAGCGGCATAAAAATGCTTTTTTTTTTAAAAAGCAAATGAACTGCGGAGAGCCCTCGTCATGTGTTGACACTTGCTCTGCGCTCTTACAAAAAAAAAAATAGTGATGATAAAACACCACAAAGAAAAGCGTTATGAATTTTATTAATGACTGCAAGACAGTATGCAAAACATCAAAGGTCCACGGAAAAGATTAATGACCCCGTGTGAGACTGTTTAATTACCTCTGGCTAATTAGATTCTTGACCAAATTTTTAATATCTGCATTCCTTCTAAAGCCTAATTGAGATTCCACCATATTTATCAATCTTTCAGAAAAAGCCTTAGCACGCCGCTTTTTCCTCTTTCACCCTCTGGTCTTTGCCTCGTTTTATGGACAATTATTAAATAAATATAGCAAAAAAAAAAACTGTGCTTACCAAACGGAGGAGGGAGAAGGCTTTATCCTGGCTTACTCTGACTGCGGTGGGCTATCGTAGCCATCTCCTGTTTATAATGAAGCCCTCACGCTAATAAACAGACTAGCGCCGCTGCAAACTCTCAATGTCATAATTCTCTTATCTGCGCGGGGTTCCGAAACCCCTCGTGTGCTTTCTCAAAATTACCCTCCCCGTTCCCTTTCTTCTTTCTTCCCCCCTCTCTTTTCCTTGCTGGCGTCGGATAATCCCGAGCCTGCTTACCTTGGTACAGGCCAAGGCCAGGCCAAACAATGCTTTTTTTTTCGACTGATGTTTTTTATTCTGCCGGTGTTTTTGTATGTCACCCACTCTCACTGTCCCCTCTCCTGCTCTGATTTTTTTCCCCGGCACTTTGATGCTTGAGGAGCATCGTCAGAGTGAAATGCGGTGTGAACGCAGAGGGTCCTTGTGTGGACAGAGAGGCCGAGCGTCGGCTTTAATTGACGTGATTAATAATGCCGGAGCGGTTCTGTGCGGCAGCGCCGTGGATCTGACGGCGGGGCTGAGGGCTCCGGCGAAACGGCGGCCGAAACGCTGCCTGCTGGTCGAGAGCGGCTCACGCAGCTCCATCTGCTGTCTCTTCTGCACCATTACAGAGCCCACATCTCTCCTTTAGACTATACACACAGAGCCCTCATCTCTCCTTTAGACTACACACACAGAGCCCACATCTCTCCTTTACACTACACACACAGAGCCCACATCTCTCCTTTAGACTACACACACAGAGCCCTCATCTCTCCTTTAGACTACACACACAGAGCCCACATCTCTCCTTTAGACTATACACACAGAGCCCACATCTCTCCTTTACACTACACACACAGAGCCCACATCTCTCCTTTACACTACACACACAGAGCCCACATCTCTCCTTTAGACTACACACACAGAGCCCACATCTCTCCTTTAGACTATACACACAGAGCCCACATCTCTCCTTTAGACTATACACACAGAGCCCACATCTCTCCTTTAGACTACACACATAGAGCCCACATCTCTCCTTTAGACTATACACACAGAGCCCACACAGCGCTGTGCTTTAGACTACACACACAGAGCCCACATCTCTCCTTTAGACTACACACACAGAGCCCACATCTCTCCTTTAGACTACACACACAGAGTCCACATCTCTCCTTTACACTACACACACAGAGCTCACATCTCTCCTTTAGACTACACACACAGAGCTTACACACAGCGCTGTGCTTTACACTACACACACAGAGCTGACACACAGCGCTGTGCTTTAGGCTACACACACAGAGCTGTCCTTTAGACTACACACACAGAGCCCACACAGCGCTGTGCTTTAGACTACACACACAGAGCTCACACACAGCGCTGTGCTTTAGACTACACACACAGAGATCACACACAGCGCTGTCCTTTGGACTACACACACAGAGCTCACACACATCTCTGTCCGTTAGACGAGACACAGCATACACACACACACAAATAAACATAGTCATGCCTGCATATACTCATATGAATGCACATGCACCCACACGCATGCACACACATGCACACACATACATACCCACACACACAGAATGAAAATCTCACTGCAAGTTCAGTTATCTGATTGTATGCCTTATCAGCAAGCTTGAAGACACTTTACCTCCAATACTGTGGTTCTACACCTCTTAGATAGTGATCACTGTACTGTGGCTATAGTTACTGTGAGTGGCTGTTCTGGTGTAATACAACATTCGGAAGGCCTCTGAGTTTTACTCCCAGTCTTTAGAAGTCCATTTTACACTGGACATCTAAACAGAAGCAGGTCAAAAGCCAGTATTTAATGAACAATCCTTCTGAGGTAAAACTGTGAAAGACAGAACATGCCTCATTAACCTATTCTGCCTCCAAAATGCAGTTTATTAGCTCCTTAATTATCATCTTCAACAATACAAAAATATGTCAAAAGTATTTACTTCTGTTAAGCGAAGATTAATATTCAAAATTGTCAAAATAAACCAATAAACATTTAAAAGTGGGAGTGCTAATGAAGTCAATCAAAGTGTTTTCTGAAATGTGTTTTCTTCCAAACCGCTACATATTGCCAAATCACACAAGGCTAGCGCTGCAGAAATAGCAGACATCTGCTGTTGTATTTCTGGTACCCTCAGGTTTATACCTTCAGGCTATGCCGGATGCTTCCATCCATAAAGGCTGTGTTTATGTTTCCTTTCAACCGTGACAATGTATACCGAATCTCGAACGCGCTTGTGTACCAATAAACCGCGAAGACCGACGGATTTATGTTATACGTTTTTGTAACGTGTCTTTCCTTAGAGACGGTGGTTGGAGAGTGTTACGCTGGGACGGTCTTTTTTATTTGCAGGTATGGCCCTTTAAGAGTTATGTAATAGCATTCAGGTGGGTTCCTACTGTATACGTCAAAGGAAAGTGGAAAGTATGACTTATTAGACATTTTTGTTAGGCTGATTGATTCAATTATCAACAGGTAGGAAATTAAGATACATGTTTTCCTGTGACATTACCTGTATGAATAATTAATTTTGTAACTTATTGTTGCCTTTCTCTGAATAGTTTGTTAAAATCCCTGAATACTAACATAATGGAAAGTGCTAAAATGTGCAAATATTTACTTCTATACAACAACCAACGTTCCAAAATACATCAGTTATTACTTACTTTTTTAAACGATTGGTGCAATTTTGAATTACACTGGCACACGGGCAGCTGTGCCGACAGTCAGCCACTAGGGGCACTGTATCCATGCTAGAGCAGCGTGTTGTATTGAATGACTGCACCAAAATAGCTATCTAACTATTACAGGCTAGCTTTTCAAACACCAAAATCTGTTGCTTGGGCACTGCACAAAGCTAGCCACTGCATTTTATTTATGTATTTATTTATTTCGAACAGAACGGTTTATATTTTGGGCTCCTTTTTAACAAAAAAAAAAGAAAAGAAAAAGCTCAAGCACAAGGTAGCACTATTGCAGCAGGGGTTGGATTAACGTATTCCGTTAATTTAAAGGAATGTAATTAAAATGTAATTAATTCAGTAACATTGCCTGCAGGTGTGTTGAAGGAATGGCTGCAGTATGGCCATCCGGGTCCTCCAGATTTTGCCATGCGTAAAATTCCGGCGTTTTCTCAAGGAAAACTGGTCATTACTACGGGATGACAGGACACAATAACAGCAGCTCTCTCAGGAGACAGCGGAAGGCCCCGCGGAAACATTCCAGCATTGCACGTGTAGCAGGTGTACAGAGATACAATATGAAACATAATTACGCATCATAAACATACACACGTATCAGGAAGCCTGCTAATGTGAGAGGGGATCTGCCCCATCAAAATTATTTGTGTAAAATATATTTAATAAATAATTTATGTAGAATAATATGTGGAGGTTCTACAGCCCCTAATAATAATAATAATAATAATAATAATAATGAAGTTGTTTGTAATCATACACAAAGCTACCTGAAGCATAGAACATTTAGAAAAAATTTAGAATAGTAATCAGATAAAATAACTCAAATAAGTCAAATAAAAGAAGAAATGATAAATACATTGAAAGCAAATCTACTGTGAAAATCTACTCCTTAAAATCAGGAAATAATTTAGTGATGCTACAATATGAGTACGGAAACTTTAAAAAGACAGATAAAAAAGAATAAATGTTGAACACTGAATGAATAACGCGAGAGAGCAAAATTCAAGAAAGAGAATGAGAAAATATGAACGTTGATGTTATGCATGCATAAACATTTTTCATAAGTCAACCTAAGACATTATGAGTAATACTACAAAGTACATGACACAGACAACATGTTTTTATTGAAAAATGAGGCTAGAGAGTCAGATTCCATAGCAGGATGCTGTATTTAGCAGGTACTGTGCTATCAGTTCATATGAACCATGAGTGAGCCGCATTATCTTTCTTTCTTTCTTTATTTCTTTCTTTCTTCTTCAGTGACAGTCTCCTCACTCTTAAATATGTAAAAACGTTAAAATCTGTGGAAGGGCTCTGGGGGGGGGGGAACGGTGGACTTTTGTGTCGCAGACGCGGAACCCACACTTACGTAATCTCCGGGGGAACCCACGCTGTCACATCGCGTTTACCTTGGTGCAGGTTAACTTCCTGCTCCCCAGCAGCGCTGGGCTGACAGCTAGCTCTAACCTTCAGCCGCTCACCGAGGTGCGGCTAACGGACGGGTTCGCCCGTAATACCGGGCGCGGCCCGCCCGCAGCGTAGAGCGCGGCGACCGACGGCAACGCTGACCTGCCGGGTTTCGAGCCTTTTCCCGAACACAACACGGGATCTCTTAGGGAGAAAAAACATACATTATTGTACAGTCTTTAAGCCGACACATCGCTACCATTAGCAACTCCAATCAGGATGGGTTTAGATGGGATAGATGGCCCCGCATTAGATAAAACAGATCAAGCTGAGTGGTGGATGCATTGCGGGACACTGACTGCACGGAAATCTGAGGTAATTAAATAATCGGCCGTCTCGAAGCCTGACCATCACTGCCATTAGCAGAAGACGGCTGAATGGAGAGGGTAAAGGTGGATGTCTAGTCACGCGCTGGTAAAATAATCCACGTTATTTAAGAGGTTCATAAGTTGCTGTACAGCAGGCCTTGTGTAAACTGCCTGGACGGTCTATCTCTCCAGAGCTGGAGAACCTACCCCACTGCCAGCCTGATATTTGTAACTCCTCATTAGTGGCTTTACCTCCCAGCATTGAGAGACAAGGCCTGAGAGAATTGGAGGGGTGGGGGGTGCGGAGGAGGAGGAGGGGGGGGGGGGGTGATGTTGAAGAAGGGGGTGGGGTCAGGCAGAACCCTGACCTCTCATTGGCCCAGAGGCTGGCGAGTGGCATCGCCGTCAATGCCAGTGCCCGTCCTTTGCGCAGTGCCCTTGGCGCACGCCCTGGCAGCGAGCATGCCGAGGATAGCAGGCTCGCCCGTCCCGTCCCGTCTCAGGTCAGTGAAGGGCCAGCTCTTGATTGGACTCTACGGCAATTAGCATTTTTCCAACCGAAGCAGGAAGGCAAGAGGAAATAATTGATGATGCTCATTTTAAACTCTTCCGTCAATGGCTGAGATGGAAACAGCCAGTAATACGTTTTGTTGTTTTTACTCATAAGGCACGCAAATATTAACACATTTTCCATGACTGTGACCCATTTGTGAGCTATTTATCACCTTCACAGTGAGACAGAGAAAAATAATGGATATTACGGGGTTCTTTCACATCAATGACTATAAACTGAAAAAACACAAAAGCCATTTAAGACTTCAGAATGTCCAGTGATTTGCCTATTAAATTAAAAAGATATATGTTTTAATTTTCATTTCAGCTCTATTGAATTGCTGTTTGGTTGAGAATCAGGAATCTCTCAGTCTGAAGAATTTCATCATGCAGTCAAAAAACACATGCAAACGCTTCGCAACATAGGTCACCTTCCAGTACACAGACAAAGTGGCTCAAACTTACTTCGCAGTCACTTAGCAGGCATTTCTATAGAACCTCAGCACATGTTAATCAAATCATTTAAAGCTCAAACTGAGGAAAGATTGCACAGTAGGAAGGAAACCCATGCATCAATATGTCCGTGATTTGGATGGAAGATCCCGGCAAAAGGGGCCCAGCATTAATAATTGTGTACTGTGTCCGTCTTGAGTGCTGTTTATTTTATTTCTGCTCTGCGAAATGTCAGTTTTTATTTTTAAAATTCAGACCTTGAGGAAATGAACTGATTGGAGCTCACGTCTCCGAGCCAAGAAGCAGCGATTTTATCTAAATAAATGAAATTCTGCTCTCTTTCTCTCTCTTCACAATGTTCAGCTTCATCCTGATTGCATTTTGAGCGGCGATGGTAAATGTTAAAACTTGAAGTGAAGCGACGGACTGTCTTTCCTGTCAGAAGTGATCAACAGATGACATCATAATGGCACAGAGCTGCCATACTCAGCTGCGAGTGGCCCTCGGATCCAAAGAGGAACTCATCCAACTTTCCCATGCTCCATTTTGTTCTCTTTTCTCGTTCATGGTGAATTGCATTGTGGGTGTGATGCCTGGCCCTGCTTGTAGGGCATGGTGAATTGCATTGTTGGTGTGACCCCATCCCTGCTTGTAGGGCATGGTGAATTGCATTGTGGGTGCAATTCCTAGCCCTATTTGTGTGGCATGATGAATTGCATTGTGGATGTGATGCCTGGCACTGCTTGTACGGAATGGTGAATTGCATTGTGGGTGTGGTCCCTGGCCCTTCCTGTAGGACATGGTGAATTGCATTGTGGGTGTGGTCCCTGGCCCTTCCTGTAGGACATGGTGAATTGCATTGTGGGTGTGGTCCCTGGCCCTTCCTGTAGGACATGGTGAATTGTATTGTGGGTGTGGTCCCTGGCCCTGCTTGTAGGGTATGGATGGTTAATTGCAGCACTGGTTTCCCATGATTAGTAACTTACCATGTAGGTAGGGAGTAGAACATGAAACCTCTTAAGACCTCTGGTTGAGGATTGAAAGAACAGACCTGGGCACTGTATCGAGACTGATCATTTCTTTACCAGAAGACTTGAGGATAGACTCAACCTAACTCCACTTTATTCCTCTGAATTTTTAGGGGATGTTTGTCTAACCCCTGCGTGTTTGTATGCCTTATAATGTTAATGACCTCCAAGCTCCAAGTGATGCTTGTAAAAGTATCAAAAAGTAACCCTTAGTTAAACCTTTTACCGAAAGGTATTTTGATTTGACAACAAATTACAAACACTCAGCTTTATAATCTTTCTGTAAGACCTTATGTTCAACATTCATCCAAACACCATCAAGAATAGTCAGTTACAGCTATGCAAGCCTGCATGTTGAAGTGCACAGCCTACTTCAGCCTCTCTGGAGTATTCGCCTGAACTGTGCGAGACCTTTGATATCTTTCATCAGGAAAGGTCCCCATGTGGATAGAGAGCTTTGAATGGACGTGGTTCCACCTAGTCTTAATTGGTCCCTTGTCTCAGAGACACTGACACTCAACCCAGAGCTGTCCGTGAGGGCCGTTACCAGAGAGGCCTGTGGAAAATGGAGTTTCTCTTCCTGTCTCATTGTGCTGTGGGTTAATAGATGGTGTTTTGGTTACTCATAGACTAAACACATTACAATGTGCGAGACACACCTGCTCTTTATCAGATGTGGAGCCCAACCCAGCGATGAGATCCAAATAAAGTCTCCCCCGAACCACTTCCTGTCTCCGCATACAAATTGGCCGCTGGGTTTTTATTTTTCGCAAGCCAGTGACCGAGCATAATTACATCGCCGAGAAGAAGGAGAACAACATATTTTTAATGAGCGAGTTAGGGATAAATTGTTTATAGTGCTTTTTACGGACTTTGTATTCCAACTGCTCTGCATATTCGGTGAATAATTCACACAAAAAGCCGTTTGTTTCAGGACAGGAGTGAGGCGGCTGCATCTGAAACATATGGGGGAGGAGGGGGGGGTGGGGGAGGAGAGAGGGGGGGCATCACATTGAAAGCAGTGAGCAGTAAATTAATACTAACAGATGCCAGGATGTCTGGCTACTGTTTACTCTAAGGAGTCCTGCATTCTTTATGTTTTGAAATAATTCTATTGTGACAATCTAAGAGTTTGGTTTAGTTTCACTTGGCAGTGGCGGCTAATTTCCAGGGTTCTGGGTGACGTTTAGCCTGTGGGATGTAATTCATTGTTTCCTCCCGTTGGAAGTTTAACCTTTTTACCTTATTTTGATATAATTGTGAGGCTGGCACTTGTCTTTATATGTTTGGCAGCGGACCGAAATCCTCCGACAAGATTCTAATTTTAGATGTAGGTCCTCGCCTTGCCGTTCGCTCTTTATTATTTAACAAAAGCAGTCAGGTCTGGTGGGTGTCTGCATTACAGCACGTGGGCCAGGCGAGGGACGCAATCAGGCCCAGAACTCATCAGAAACTAGTTCCTTCCTTTCATCTCCGACTGCATGCGCTTGAATAGAATTACCGTGCTCACTGTTCGAGATAGACCATAGACGCATTAGCCGGTGGACATTCTCATTCGCTTTTTGTCTGCGTTACGCGGTGGGAGTTCCGGAACGTGGAAGCGTTCCGTATTCTTCAAGCAGAATGTTCGCGTTTGCGCGGCGACGCGTCTGTAAATCTCTGAACTTCTCCATCCGCGCTACGTCTGCGTACGTGACTTGCGAAGGCCTTTAAAATGATGCTACCCAAGATCGACCGCTAAATGAAATCAACCGCCAGTTCTGAATTACACGAGACCGCTATTCTGTGCGAGAAAACATTTTTTTAAAAGTCAGTATGATAATTAAAGTAAGTCATTAAATAAAAATGCACCGAAAGGGAAAAAATGCGATTAGCGGCTGCGTGTCGTTTATCGCACGTCGACCTGGCGGCCGAGCCGCGCTTCGCGGCCGCCGTTTGTGTTCATTTTCGCGGAATGGAGGAACGCGAAGAGGGGAGCTCTCCGCCCGTCTCCGAACAGCCTGCCTGCTTTATGGCCCTGTCCTCGTCCCGGTCCCCTCATCTCTCCTGCTCCACTTCATTAGCTTCCCTTGTAAGACAACTCCCGGATCCGTGTTTCAGGAAGCACAGTGTGTCGCTGGGTCCTGGCGCGGCTCCCCCATCTGTCGAATGTTTCGCCTGCTCCCCGCGCCTCCTGCCTGACGTCACCTGCTTCACATCTTCCCCCCGTAACCTCCCAGTCAGGTTGCTATGTGACCCCAGAATCTCCGTCCGATTGGTTAGGATCGAATTTAGTGAGGCCTGGTTTTGTCCTTAACATTTAACCAGGTTGCCTGGTAACCTTTTGAAGGTTAGATCTGTTGGATTTATGTTGTGATCACAGGTGTGTCCTTTCTGATGTGGAAGATCTAAGGAACTCTTCCTAATTGCTCGAACAATTATTTTTAGTTTTTTATGTAGAACAATACATTGACACTGCACTATTCTGAAGACTACTCAGGGGGACTGTGTGTGTGTGTTTGTGGGTGTGTGTGCAAGCATAAAATGTTTCAATGCTACTGAAAAGCGAGGTTTCAGAACTCTATTTGTATTATACATCCATAATCAAGAGCACTCAGGGTATTAAAATGATCCTTTATCTTTAAACATTTAACCGCGACTGAAAGTCAAGGGAAAACAAAAATGTTTCTGCGAAAAGGTGCATGTCCTGCAAAATGTTCAACAGAAATGTTCTGCATAGAAAGCAGATCCGGTTCTATTGTGAGGAGCTGCGGTCAAAAGGCAGCCTGCTCAGAATTATAATGTATGCGGGGCTATTGTGACGAGAAGAAACAATAGGTAATTAAAATCTTAGGCTTACAGTTTATGTTCTGTCATCCGTGACAGTGTAAGGTGTCTTCCATCTCAACCTTAATGGAAAATAAGTCAGGTAATTGTCATTGCGCATTGCATGTCACTGTTTATTAAATGTGTAATTCATCTTCATGCAAAAGTGACTGAAACAGGTACTGTAATTTATAATAAATAGCATGGTGATGCTCAGGGCATGCATAGTTTAATATAGGTCACAGTATACCTCTGAACGTTTATATAAAACCTCTCAGTCAAACGTATTCACACACACACACACGCACACGCGCACACACACAGTCAAACCCACATACCAAGACACACACACACAGCACACTACACCACACACCATGCACACACACACTACACACACACATGCACACCACACACACATTGCACATGGACACACACACACACACACACACACACACACATGCAACTCATCCTGAACCACACACACACACACACACACACACACACACACATGCATACTCACACACTCACTCACGAACACACACACACACACACACACACACACACGCCTACTCTCCCAGTGACCTATCTGGAGATAAACAGCAGAAAGGATAAATAATGTGTTGTGAATAACATATGAATGCAGCCTTGTCCCCTTGCAGTCCGTGCCTCTTTTGATGCCTTTGTGTTTTCCTTCCTGGCTTTTCTCCCCCGGTTACGTGGACGAGCACACAAACTCGGAGGGCCGCCTCCCGTGGGGCTGCGTCGGAAACAGCACCTGTCAAAGCAGATGGAGCATTTAAATAAGATTATTTTGGAGGTTCCTCTGAACGTGGCTCTGGAGTTCACCTGCTGTGCACCCTAATACCCCCCCCTGTAGCTCTTCTCATCCGAGCTTCCCTTGTAAAAACATGCCGTTCTCATTAAACTATCTTACCTCAAATTAACTGGAGACGTGCTGTAGTTTTACGGTCCACATTATGACCGTTCCCCGGGCCAAGGTAGGTAACACCCAGGCAAATGAGTTATTTATTAATAAGGCCTCAATTATGTGCCATTTCTATAGTCGTAATTCTGTTCTATCATCAAACTTGGCGCCGAAATAGAGATTTGCTTTGCCCGAAGCGTAAAAGCCCTCTTCAAGCTCGCTATAATCGGGAACACCTTGGTGACAAAACGGTCGTCTGCGGCTCTCCAAACTTTTTTTTGAATAACTCTGCAAAATCCCCGCCCCGGGTCGCCGTCGGGACAAAAAAAGAATATAAAAAAGACACGACAAGTTCAAGGAGGTGGCGAGATTGACAGGCGGGGAGGGGGTCCGGGGAGGGGGGGCTGCCCCTCCCTGGGCGCCCGCGCTGTCACTTCGGCAGGCTTCCGCGTCTCGCCACCTCTTCCCATCTCCCCCGCCGCGACCCGCCGGGGAGCGCGGCGCGGGGTCGGAGGTCCTCCGCTCCAGTCGTCCAGTCGCCGCTCTCTGATGACAGAATGAGAATCCCTTAATGCACTGCTGGGCTCAGCGACCGGCGCCTCACTGTCATTTATATCTCTGTCCCCCCGCCCCCCCCTCCCCCCCCCCGTCCCCCCCACACCCCGTTCCACGGGAGGGAAAAGAAAGACGCCCGCTTGTTCTTAGCGTGCTAAACTTCGCTCGCCTTGTCAGACGCTTAAGAACTGACAAAACGCTTCTTTCGGCTCGTTCTCTCGGAAGAAATAAATAAATAAATATGAGCCCAGGCCAGGCGTGGAACGAGCGGACGGAATATCGGCAAAGTGAACTGAACGGCGAAAGGGAACGCCCGGGAACTCCCGGGAACGCCCGGGAAAGGGGTTTTTTACGGACACGTGGGACGCGAGGTTTTCCCTCTAGGCCCGCGATGAGGCATAAAGCTGTCCAGGGCTCCTACTTCCTGCTTCCTGTTTGGGTGTGGCTGTACAGGTTTAATTCAGCAAGCTGGATTTTGGAGGGGGGGGGGGGCTTGGAGATGGGGATGGGGATGGCGTGGGGGGGGGGGGCAGATAACCCACCCCCATACTCCCTCCCCCTCCCCAATCCTTCTTCGGAGAGCCAATGCCAGCTTTGATTTCCCAGCGCTAGGACACAGAAACCTTCGCGCGCACTGGCACAGCGCAGGGAGATATCGGTTGGGCCGAAGAAACAAAGGACCAGAGAAAAATAAAAGAACAAATGAATAAATAATGGCATTTGTGCAAATGCGAGAGGAAAAAAAAATGCCCACGTGGCTCAACAAAGGACAAAAAAAAAAAAAAACCCACAAAAAAAAACAAATGTCAAGATGTATTAGTGGCCCCAGACATTGAATGTCCTTGATTTGTGGGGCTTTGCTGTGGCTTGCTGGTGAATGAAGGACAATTGGTCCTTGGTGTAAAGTAAACGTCTGGCTTTTAAAGGGCTCGAGCCCGCCAAGCCCTCAGAAGGCTGGAAATTCTACCTTCCCTGTCATTCAAGCCCATCTAGACACTAATCTTCTTGGTGCAATGAAGGAGCTTAACAGCTTTGCAACTGTATCCCTTCCCAAATGTCATTATCACAATGTACTGTATAACTGACTCAGTGCCTACATTTCTAATTTCTTCATGGAAAGTTAACGGCTCTCCCATTGACATTCAAAAAGCCTTCGCCATCTCTCCCGCTTCTTGATAAATTACCACTGTGAATTTTTCCTTAAATAATTGATTCTGTTTTGAATAAACACGCGCTTGATGTAATTTGATGCAATGCGTAGATGCGCAGACGTCTTTAGAACTCTAATCAGCTCATTAGCGGCGGTTAGCGCGCCGCTTCGTGAAACGGGGCGATGAAAGGAACATTCGTTTTTTTTTTAACGTTCCCGCGGTTCGGGGCGCGGGCGCGTCCAGGTGAGGCGGAGTCTTGCGGCGGGCTCCACCAATCGCCAGGCGGGTGCCTGGGCCAACCTGGGGGCCTGTACTCTGTGACAATAGACGGGCCTGAATTCAGGCCTGAGTACGAATATCAGCAAAATAAAGTCAAAAAACGATTATGGAGAAAAACAAAAATGAACGCTGCTATTTATTCGTAAGTCAAAGTTAAGAATAAATGTAAATTGAAAAATGAAGTCATTATTGTCATGAGTCAGAATCTGGTGATACGTCTGCATATACCAGTTCATAGCTGCAGAGCTGAACACAAAACGGGGCCATCCCGTATTAATTTTATACTTCAATAAATATAAACATCATTGTAAAAATTATAATGATAAGTATACTGCAAGGAAATATGTCTTGGAAAAAATATATTGCAACATCAGAAAGCATAAGCAATTTGTACAGTTGCCCATTATATATTTTATGTAATTTCTGTATTTTGCAATTTTAATGTACAGTATACTGCAACATATTCCATTTCCAAAATATACTGCAATATCTGAAATTAATTAAACATAATAAAAAATAATAGTGCTGTCCATAAGTATCTGGCGAGTGACAAAATCTTTGTTGTTTTGGCTCTGTATTCCAGCGCACTGGATTTGAAATGAAACAATGAACATGAGGTTAAAGTGCAGACTATCTGCTAGGCTGCAGAGCATCACTGCAGCCATCTTCAGTTTCAAGCAAAATGCTTGTTCAGTTACTCCAGTATATATCCAGGTGAATAAATGGGTTTTTAAAAAGTAAAAAAAAAAAAGTTGAGTAAGTGGCTTTGGATACAAGCATCTGCTAAATGCCTGTGATGTAAGGTAATGATTGACTTGGTCAGTGGAGAACATTCCCCTTTTTGGTCCTCAAAACACTCCTGGGTTGCTTTATCAGTGTGTTCTGCTGCAGGGTGAAGCTCCCTCCAATGAGTTTTGGTTGGATCTGAGCAGATAAGACATTTCTGTACACTTCAGAATTCATCTTGCTGCTGTCGTTGGCAGGTACATCATCAGTGAAGACAAGCGAGTCAGTTACAGAAGCAGCCACACACGCCCAAACCATAGCATCATGTTTCACAGCTTTGGATCATGGGCAGTTCCTTTCTTTCTCCACACTTCCTTTTTTCCATCACTGGGGTACAGGTTAATACTCCTCTCATCTATCAAAAAGACTTTGTTCCTGAACTCTAGTGTTTTTAATGTACTTTTTTAACAACTTAACCTGGTCATTTTGTTCTTTAGGCTTATCGGTGATTTGCATCTTTCTTTCTGAACATTCTGAGGTTATGCTGCTGTAGTCTTCTTTATATTTTAGTGTTTGCCTACATCCCAAAGAGTGTCCTTGATCTGTTTGACAACTGAGATTTCGTTGCAAATTATTTTGTCACCCCCTACATTGGTTTTCTACCAGGTTTTTTGCTATTGCTGAACTCACCAGTGCTTTCTTGCTTCATAAAAATGTATCAAACAACTGATTTTGATACACCAAAGGTTTTGGTTATGTCTCTGATTGATTTGTCCTGGTATTGACACTCCTTTGGTCCTCATGTTGGGAGACAACAGCAACTGACTCCAAATGCAAATATACTATAATCAACTCTAGACCTTTTGTTAGCTTTCTTGTGCATGAATTAACAATACAACGTGGGGAGCAAAAGTAACTGGACAATTGGTTGCCCAGCTGTTTCTGGGCCAGCCGTGTGCTGTCGCAGCATTCCAACATGGATCCTACAAGAATCACTCAATGCAAATGTGAATACCCTCAAATTAAAGCTGACAGTCTGCACTTTAACCTCACATGCATTGTTTTATCTCAAATCCAATGTACTGGCATACGAAGCCAAAACAACAGAAATTTGTCTCACTGTCCAATTACTTTTGCATTTAACTGCATATACTGTAAACTATTGCAATTTCGTGATTTTGTGATTCATTTTAAATATATGCTGCAGCATATTGCATTTCCATAAGGGACTGTTATTGTAAAATGACCTGTCTATAATACTGCTCATATTAATGCCTAATTTGGCATCTTACACGAAACAAGTCATGATAATCAAATCAAAGTTTACTCACATGTACACAGCACATGTTATTATTCTCCCTAATTCATATTTCACAATGACGAATATTTGAATTGCGTTTGTCTCACGAACCACCGCATTGGACATAACGACGATCACCATCATCTGAAATAACAGTGACGATAGGCACGGCCACTCTAACCATGACAGCCAATAATAGCAATGATAATCACGATCAGTATTATCATCCCATCTTAACATTATCATCCTCTCCGTGACTATCAAAACAAAAAAATGAACCAAAATCCTCGCAGTCATTTGCAAAACTCAAACTAATAGCCTTGGCTGTCATAGGACAGACAGTCGCAATCGGCCTTTATTCGCTATTGACGATGTGAAAGGGCTAATTTGAAGTAAGATTGGATCAAATTTAAAATATGCGGTGAATAAGAGTGAACACAGTAATTTCATCACGGCTGAAATATATGAATGCATTAGTTTTAGCAAGATGATTACCCTCAACGAGTGGAGAAAAGTTGGCGATTCAAGTTGCTCATAGATTTTTACTCTTCCCTAACTTTTCCCTGTAATCCTTATGGCTATCAATATTTTGCACAACCCAAGTTGCTCATTAAAATATTGCAAACACTGTGCAGAAATCAAATGTGAGTACCTTAGTACCCAGTTTGTGTATACATGAACAAGAGTTCAGAAATTCATTGATTTTATTCATTTGTGAGTTATGTTAAAACTAGTTATTGGACTATCAATGCAATCCCAGAAAAAAATTACATTTTGGAATGGAGAGTAATAACATGAGTAGTTTATTTGTAAACAAACTATACCAGCCAGTTTATTTCAAGCTATAATACCTGGAACAGAAACATTTCAAAGCAGTGTGTGGATGGCAGTAAGTAATTTACACTGAATAATGGCAGTAAAAAAACTTGTAAACCTGAAATTCAGAGGCTGCAACAGTCACAGAGATGCATGGCCATAGTATACATACAGCTCATTCATTTTGTCATAATATGTGACACTTAACGGCATCACGATTTTTAAGAGCAGGATGCACTTTCAAATAAAAGCCAAAATGTTACAGCTGTAATATGTTATGTATTTTAATATTCTTATCATTATATTTGTCATCAATATTGTACCGAGCTGCATTTCTGGGGAAGAACAGAGTGAATACTGGAAATTTGAGACCACTGTGCTGTGCGCTTCGACATAAGTTTGGTTACAAGTTTTTAAGATGTCTGAATTGTAAGTCAGGTGCATTATGAAGCTGTATGAAACTGCCATATCCACTTAAAGGATTTCAACAGCGCTCTAATAACCGAGATAGCAGACGTTTCGGCTTGAAATACAACAGAGGAACTTGTATTTGTTTGTTTGTTGTTTGTTTATTACCTTGACATCGAACATTGAAGTGACAAGCTGTTGGGAAAAAAAAGGAGAATCTCCAGCGGTCTGTACAGCGAGTTACAGGAGAGTTGAGCGTTTCAGGTGAAAGAGCACGCGCAGCACGTTCCTTCATCATCCCAGATACCTGGTGATGGAGCCCCTTCTTTATTTATTTAAAAATATATATATTTTTACCAGACTGTGTGGGCCGCTGTTTTAATATCGCTCGTGAAACATGATTATTACCCCTTAATGCTAAAATTACCAAGGGTTTTTTTTTTTTCCTCCTTCCCGTAACGCTAAATTTTTCCTGCGCTGCACCCCATGGCATTAACATCTTTATCTCCCCATGTGTTTTCTACTTTTAAACCCCTTCCCCCTGCTGTTTGAAAAATATTCCTCATTTTCCTCCCCCCTGGTGCAGAGAAATCCCCAAAGGCAAACCATTAGTGCTCTCTCCGCCTCTCCCCAAACACTCACAGCCATCGCCCGCGCACCGCGCGTTGCCTCATTGGCTTTCGCTAAATTATGCAAATGAGGTGATGTTCGACACATATAGTTTTCCTTTTTCTGCAACTGCGCAAGTTTGCACAGATTTTCCAGAACAAGCGAGGCCATTAGAGTGACTCAAACTGTCAGCAAGATTTATGCATCGATGACAAATTAGATGGTTCCTTCTTAATTTTCCGAGCACTTTTCTTTCCACAGGTTGTGTATTCCGAGTTATGTATTTCCCTTTCGGGGTATCATATCTTATTGTAAGGATTTTTTTTTTTTCTATTTTAATTTATTTTTGTATTTTTGCATTTTTAGGGGGGGAGGTAGTTGTATAAAAACTTTCCAGAACTTTTTGTCAGCTTATTTATTTATTTATTTATTTATTTATTTACATAAAACAGATCTAGACCTTTTTCACAGATATTACTTCAGGGAGATTTGCATGTTAATATTCATAGCATTATGAGAAAAGCAAATTTCTCAAGCACACGACTACACTTATTTAATATTAATGATTTTCTTGCTATCACCATTTATTATTTCAGCAAACATCCATGCATATTTTTAATAGCGACACATGTATTTGTCTTATTGCAGCAGTTTTAGTTGTTCACAGAAGGCAGGTGAAATACTGAATGTTCTTTTCTATCCTAGTGTTGAAAATACATATACTGTAAATACTGGGCGATGGCTATTAACCACGTTACTGTGTATTAAACTTGGACTGGTATATTTAAGCAAGCACCTTTCTTTCTGTCGTTAGTTTTCAATCACCAAATCTTGCTGCTTTATCATTTTGGAAGAAAGTATGTTCAAGGTGGTATTTGGATGTTTCATTTCATTGATGGCAATCTACAGCATGGAATGCTTTCTACACAGGCCCTATGTCTCACACCTCATCTTTAGCACGACTGCACACCTTTCTAAGCCTCATTCCCTGCTTCCGTTTCAGCGTAAACTATAATAACTTTATGATGACTTGGTTATTGGTTATTTTTTTAAGCAGCTCGCATATGGTAATGACCAAAAACGGTAATAAGAGTATACATCAAATTAATATGCGACTGTCACTTAATGTGTTTTGTATCAGTGGAAGAAGTGCTTCGACGTTGACTAGATAACAAGACGTGCTTGAGAAAGTGTGGGCAAATGCGGGCATTTTGTCAGAGCACGGCGAACGCCGGCGTATTTCAGCAAGCTGCCCCGAATCCTCCTCGACGCATAATTGTTTTTCATTGGCTTTAACGCGGCTCGTCGGGGAAAAAAATAGGCCGTTTCGATGAATAGATTAGGCCCCGCGACCGAAAACAAATGACAAATCCCTCTTAACCCCGTGAGCTGCTCAACCATCAAATATCACTCTCACCATCGTTATTAAACACAACTTTGCAGATTTACTTCCTGCAAAGTGCCATTTAAAAAAGCCAAGGCAGGAAGGAAGGAGAGCGGGGGAATTACAGGTTGCCAGCGAGTCTCTTTGCCGCGGGAGTGACAGGGGATGATTTCGCTCGGGGGGCCACCTCCCGTGTGTTGTGACACCCGGTCATTACACCTCGGAGAGCCTCTCTCAGCAGCAGGTTCCCGCCAGACTCAAAATGGACACAAATGGGCTCCGACTGCGGAGAAGCTAATAACGCCTTTTCCCTTTTTTACCCTCTCTCTCTCCCTCTCTCTTTATCTCTCCCTCTCTCTCTCCTTCCCTCGCTCTCTCCCTCTCTTTATCTCTCTCCTTCCCTCTCTCTTTATCTCTCCCTCTCTCTCTCTCTTACTCACTCTTTCCCTCTCTCTCTCTCATTTTCCCTCTCTGCTCTGTTTTAAGGTGGAAGGGTTTTGCCGAATGTTCCTTTGCACAGTAAAACTTGGTAAGAGTCTGTTTATTTATTCATTTATTTACTTATTTATTCATTTATTTGTTTATTTGGGCTGTAATGTATACAAAAATAAAATCTGGAATACATTTATCAAATAAAATACAATACATTTTAAAAAGTACTGACACAGCTCTGTCTACTGAGGTGCAAAGTACTGACATCAAAACCGAGCTGCCCTGTCTACAGAGAAGCAAAGCACTGACATCAAAACTGATGAGCCCTGTCTTTCAAAGAAAATCAGAGGACATCAAATAAACCAGCAGTACTCTAAAGGAAAGAGTAAAGAAAAAGTCTCCAAAAAACGTTAGTCGCTGAGCCGAAATAATGCGGGGACATTTTGCATTGGATGTCAAATTCAGTAAACGCAGAAAAATAAAATGCAATTCTGAGCTGGGAAACCAGGATGCATTCTGCATTTCTCCTGATGTCCTCATGCCCTTCTTAATGAGCGTGAACACCTCCGCAGCCAACCTCTCAGAGACGCTCAGGAGAAGCGCGTGAACGGAAGTTTCCGGAGAGAGACAGGGAGGCCAGAGAGTTTCCTGCCCTGGCTGCAGCAGAAGAGGAACAGCGGAGAGAAACACACCTCAGGACACCCCAGCTCCTCTGATTGGTTAATAAGTTTACAAAACAAAAAAGAGGGTGGGGTTTCAGAGAAGGGGGTGGGGCTTCATGTCATCCCCATGGGCCCGGCAGGAAGTTCTCAGTGCTTTCCGCAGTCCAGAGCTGAACTCATCCGAAGATTGGTCCCATATTACCAGGCACTTAGCTGTAATTAGATATCATACACGCGTGCCACACACTACCTATGCATGTACATGTGTTTCTATGCATGGAGTACATGAAAAAAGGATGTGTTATATTTGTTTATCGAACAATTTAACTAGAATATCAGCAAAGTAATAATGCAAATGATGATATCATAATTTTGCATATGAGCATTATCTATCTGTCTGCTGCTGAGAAAAAGCAAGTTCCTCCTCTATGGAAGTCAGAATATCTTTAAATGCTAAATTCTAAGTACTAAATGAGTATTATATGGCCATATATCAAGGCCTATAACTAAGCTGCATCATTTTAACTTTTGACTATTTGTTGTTGGGCTCATGTTGCAGACTGCATCTTTACGAAATTCCAGTTTGGACAGCAGTTCTAATTGTTTGTAAAGTAGTCCACCATTTTGTTCTGCTTTCCTATGGGAAGAAAATTTTTAGAGCATTCTCTGGTTCTTTATCAGGTGTAGAGTGCGCATTTTTCACCTGTTTAGAATGTGTTACTGCATACTAGTGCAGTTTTGCATATTAAACAGTGCATTATACACTTCAGCTATATTAAATGTATCTGTATTTTCATCTTTTTGTTGTACATTCATATATGAAAACTATAAGTTAAAAGATACTGTGCCAGCTACAAGAAAGGCTGGAATATTATAAGCTGGTACCTGAATACATATTTTAACACATCTACTTACATGTTGGAAGAATGTCACAATTGACACAGGGAAACTTATCTCAGATGGGTGATCCATGACATATTTGTGGTGCCACCATGCCTTGAGTATTAACATTAATGAACATTAATTAAGTAGTTATACATTTCACATTTGATTTGGCCTGTTTTTTTAGCATTATAAATTTACACAAATTTTCACTTCTTGTCCCAGTCACCTCAGTGACAGATTTTAATTTGATGATAAACTGTAAATTCCCAAGACTTTCAGTGAATATTTAATAAAGGATCCTCCAGCTGTGTTTGACAGTACATTAATGCACATATCCATATGAATTTCTTTAATATGGCACTGCTTAATGAGGTTATTATTATTAGTACTAGTAGTAGTAGTTGTAATAGTAGTAGTAGTAGTGGTAGTAGTAGTAATAGTAGTGATAGTAGTAGTAGCAGTAGTAGTAGTAATAGTAGTAGTGGTAGTAGCAGCAGCAGTAGTAGCAGTAGTAGCAGCAGTAGTAGTAGCAGATGCAGGAGTAGTAGCAGTAGCGGCAGTTGTAGTAGTAGTAGTAGTAGTAGTAGTGGTAGTAGCAGTAGTAGCAGGAGCATTTGTTTGTGAATCCCAACTATGAACTGACCTTGAAATATACAGCACACATTCAGATTATACTTGTACTGAAAGTAATGCACAAGTAATGCTAATGTTGAAAAATCTGAAACATCACGCCTATCAATTCTAATGTGGCGTTGTGCTGAACTCAGCAGACGCACCTTTCTAAACAATTACTAAATGTAAGGTGAGACTGGCGTAAAGAGCAGCTTCACTGCAATCCTGTGCTCTGCAAGGCCTCAGCAGTGTCGCCTGAAGTCACCTTCTCACCTTCAAGCAAAACCTAGTTTTTTTTTCTTCTTTATTTTTTGCCATGTGAAAGTATCCCTTCATGTTGCACACTTGTTTTTTTTTCCTTTATGTCCTGCTGAATGAATATATTCGTCCAGGCAGACTCGAGACTCAGTTTCCGAGTCCCAGTTGTGTTTAACCCGCATACTTCTGCCTCATTACGTGAGGGGAATCTGGCGCTACAACTCATGTTTCTGGGGGAAAGAGGGACACGTTCGGCTGTTTGCATTTCTTAAATAGTCCCAGGAGTCGGCCGTAACATGACTAGATTTATTTATGTGTGGTTGAGTAATGGTAAAAGCCACACAAGTCTTTCCATTAATTGGGTAATAGCGCGACTGTTTACTAATCCATACCGGAAAATATATAGATTGAAGTTAGGTGCCAATGCGAAATAGGCCTTAGATTCAGGGAAAAGCAGTTAGCGCTCACATTTGTGTGATTTAACTCCTCACTACGAATAAGAAAACTTTACATACACATAAAGGCTTTTAAATGTCCTTCTCAAATTATCCTTAATCTCCGATTCCAAATATTTATATTAATAAAATTGCGTGCTTGTATCCTATACTAAACGTCCAGCTGAGGCATCAGGAGGAAATGCAGCATTCTGTCTCATTTTAGGAATTGTGCTCTGAATTAATCCACCTTAAACCATGCAAACCTCATCCACATTAAAGAATAAAACCTCTATCATTTTAATAACCCCTTTTATGTTGGTCTTACGCTCATTTCCTTTATCTGAAAGACCGTAGCCAAAGGAAAGCGCACACTTTATTGCCATTTTGTCAGCTAAATGAATAATTTTATTGTTTTGATAATGTCTGCTTTTATTCCGAGGGTCAGATTTTATTTAAATCTCCGTCCATTAGGAGCCTTAAAACACTTGGTTTTTTGATAAACAGAACCAGCAGGGGGGGACTTGAGCAGGCAGGAAGTGGTTCTTCACTCTCCCACGGCCTTTGTGTTAAATGTGAGCCGAGTGACAGGTATACACAGGGCCCCGGTTCTGTTTACTTGGGAGATTTATAACAAACAAAGGATGCTTACAGTCCGCACAACAGTGGGAACAATCCAGAGAGAGAGAGAGAGGGAGAGAGAGAGAGGCGGATGGAGAAAGAGAGAAGGAGATAGAGACAGAGAGAGAGGGAGGGAGAGAGAGAAAGAGGGAGAGAGATAGAGAGGGGGGAATGGAGAGAGAGAGAAGGAGGGAGGGAGATAGAGAGAGAGAAAGGGAGGGAGAGAGAAAGAGAGAGAGCTGTCGAGATGTAAGGACCAGATGTATCCAGAACACAGTGTTCCCATCTTTGAGATCTCCACAGAAAACCCACTGCTACCAATAAAGGCTATTCACTTTCGGTACAGGTTACTGTGCATGCGTTGGAATATGAAGGGTCTTTACAAATGCACCAGACAATCATTTTGTCATAAATAAATCAGAGATTACATGCATTCAAATTATTAGTGAAAGGCCAAAGAAATGAAGGACAGAGCACTTGAGGAATATAATATTCAGCACATAAACTGTAGTAATGAATAACTATAGATACATTATTGTTTGTTTCAAAGGCCTCCCCAAGTGCCATTTACAGAGCAGAGTCGGCCATTGCCGATGCGCATCTGATACAGTGCACGTCAGTAAGCCGTTCAGAAAGCGTACACTGTTTCCAGCTGCGGCTGCCGCGCGTTTGTCTGTGTCCCAGCGTCTCGCCGCTCGTGTCACGCAGGGACTCCCCGCGAGGGTATCTGCTTCCCGCAGGAAGTCTCTCTCCAGGCCCAGCCTGGCTGCGCTGCGCGTACAGGCGCATTCGCGGAGTTATTGCGTTCTTCCTCCTGAGGAACTGGGCTTCCTTCAGGATCTCACCAGAGGAGTCCTCGCCCCCCGCGCCGATCCAGGTTACCCCGCCGACGACAAACGAATCTTTTGCCGCTTTGCATCTGAGTGTCTCGCTTTCCCTTTCCTTCTGCAAACGAAACGGCGACAGTTCCGCCAGCGCCGATTGAATTTTCATAAGTAAGAAGGCAGGTCCCGTCATTTGAGTTAGCGTAGCCAATATTGTAGCTAACCAGCTAATCAATATGTTTAGTGTCCAACAGCAACCAAGCTGATTGAACTTCTCGGAGATGAAAAGGGTCTCGGTACCGATGACAAGTAGCAAGCAAATCTTAATATATGGACAAGAGGTACAGGTGACACAAGTACCATGCTAAAAACATTGTATTTCAGCCAAATGACATCGAGGACTGGTGATGAATGTGTTTTTTCAGGGCTGCAGAACTAAACTCACTCCTTCACCTCAAAGTCATAATGACTGGTGAACACAGTACAGCTCCACAGTCAGTTTTTTTCCTGTAAAAGTCTGCATTATATGGTTTATTAGGCCATGGACAAGACAACAAGAAAGTTAGATGTATAATTTGAATAAATTATGGGTAAATTCCAGCTTAGCATTGCTACTTACAATTAAAAAATAAAAATAAAATATGATAAAATATGAAGCATACACCTTGGAATAGCAGTTGAGCTTCAATAATTTACCGTTTGTCTTGAACAGTTTACATATTAAGTCTTGTCAGCGTTTAGTTACTTAATTACCCCACAAATCAACTCAGTTATTTTATTTTTCACAAGTGCCACTGTTTCAGCGTAGAATGACGGGGTGCTCATGAAGAGATGTTGAGCGGCGGTTACTGCGTTGGAATGGCTGGGTGTTGGCTGTGGTCTCCGGAGTGCCTGAGCCAGCCTCAGCTCAGACACAGAATCACATATTTGACGGCGCAACACTCTCCACGTCCTTTTTTGCTCAAAAGAAATGGATCTGCGGTGGATTTGCTTCTCGCTGCAGTTACTTTGGTCCCAGCTGTGCCTTGCAGTGCACTATCGTCCTATAAAACAGTGTCTTCTGCAGCTTATTGCGCAAAATGAATGTAGAAAATAAATAAATACTGAGATTAATCTCACAAGTACGGAAGAGAAGTATAGCGTTTGCATCGACCGCTTAGGCGTGGTTGGGCCAGAGCGGGCCACAGCCACCTGAATAGAGTCCTGGCCTACTCATTCACCTCGGCTGAACCGCCACACCCAACTGTGAATGCATTACATCACATTACCTTACATTCGGCAGACGCTTTTTAGCCAAAGTGACGTACAATAAGTGCGTACCCAAGGTCACTGGAACAACTACAAAACACAGGTCCGATAAGGTACAATACTCATTTTGTAACTGTAATTCATAGCCATGAGCACGTCAAGTCCAGTTAACACAGTAAACATTATTCGCCTAAAGGATAACAAGAATGTCCAACTAGTGAATGTTCTAGCCCACCGAGTTCTATGGAGGCCCAGCTATAAGAATATTTCTGTCTTCGCTGCTAAATCACATCGTTTATAAGAGTTACCTAAATGTGCACTGTGTTTTTTGAGAGCGCCGTTGTGTTCTGCTTGTTTGTACCAAAGGTTTGTGCGGCAGCGCTCTTGCCCGTAGTTCTGTCGGTCTGAAAGGTTTGGTTTCGAGTAGCCTTTGCAGAGGGCCCTTTGGGCTGAATAATGTGTAATGAATTTATATGGCTTTTCATTTTGTTATCCTTCAGGAGGGGTCAATTCCCTTTACTAACATGCCGAGGGCTCCTTCTCCAAGGTGGTGCATCTCATTTAAAAGAGAGTGCGTGGCAGCGAAATCAGAACCCAACCGGTTCAATTAAACACTCGATCCCGAGACAAAAGCCAGTGTGTTGCGACAATAATCTTCCTATGCCCAACAGAAAACTGCGAACAAAAATAATTGTTCAGTCATGTGTTACTGCTGCAGTACAAATACTACTATATGATGATAAACTATAATTACAAATGGGGGAGTATTATCCCATTTCAAAGAATCCTGAAGAATATCATTGTGGAAATGATCTCGCCTCCTTCTGTTAAAAGCTACCGAGAATCTATTTGAGCAAAGTGTGCGATGTTAAGACTTGCATTGGAATACTTGGCAGGTTATATGGACTCATTGTGGTGCTGTACTCCACCCTCATTGTAGCCCAGTCCTGGAAGGCCTGAGAAAGTGGCACAATGAAGCTCATGTCACGATGAAAGAATTTGAAAATAGGATTTAAAACGGCTGGGCCAGAATTTAGACTTCTTCCGTCCGAGATAAAAGTGCCACATAATCTGCAAATGCAATTTTTATTTTTAAATATTCGGTTTAGGAAGAAAAGAAAAAAGCCGAGCTCAAAGCAGCCTTCTTAATCTAATAAATTGATTTGCGGTATCCTCTAAAGCACCGACCGACAAATGTAGATTCCCTGTAGTTCGTCCCCGCCTTCCGTTTCCTGCTTAACGCGTTACATCACATTAAAAGACCGGAGAAGTTTCTTGGCTATTTTCAGTCCGTACAGTTACTATTCATCTGGGTCTCGCCGATGGTCACCTAAGGATTACCAGCGATGTTCGTAAGCTCTGTTTTTACCGTTTTATTTTTTGACCAAAAGCCTCAAATCTCCGCAGACGAGGCATTAGCGTTGCTAGCAAATGAAAAACAGATTATCCTCGGATATGAACTCCCACGGTCTTCGATGGCTGGACAGCTGCGCCGAAATGAACAAAAAGGCAGTTGACTCGGAGTCCGTAGCCGGCATCATCTGCACTAGCAGATTGTGAAGAAAGGAAATAAGATCCAGTCACTTCACAGAGCCATTATAACACCATGCGGGCTCGGCGTAAAAAATAAACTTAATCTGAGGCCCAACACACCAGCGGCTCATTTCATAAGTAGCATGTTTTCCGTACGGGGGGAAAGATTTACCACCCATGGCTCCATCCGGCACATCTGAAATATGTCGCCCGCTTTTGCAAAAAGAAAAAAAAAGGGGGGGGGGGGAGGGGGAGAATTGATTTTAATCCAATTTCCAAGTCTAGCATGAAAAGAGCGAAAAACAAAAAAAAACGGAGCGCTTCGGAATGCTCGATTAGACCTAGTCGGGGAGGCGGGGCTCCGAGCGGGAGTTTGCCTTCTTAAAGCTGTTTTTTATTATCATTGATCACTCGTACCTGAGCGCAGCAGGACAGGGGCGAGTCGGGAGCGTTTGCGGGCGAGCGGCGTATTTTCGTTCGTCGAGCCGAACGGGTGATTGGATGCGGACGGAGGCCGGCGCGGCGGAGAGACGCGCGGAAGGCGGAACGCTGGCACTCCTTCTTGGACGGCGGGCGCTCACCGGGGACGCCCTCGCCCAAACGCCTTTTCTCTCGCCGCGTTTGATGGACGCCGCTCGGCGCCGGGCGGCTTTGCGGATGTCTCTGTCTCGTGGCGGGAAGAAGAGGAGGAGGAGGAGGAGGAGAGGGGCTTTCCCTGGATTTGGCCAGCTGGCTGAGCCTATCTCCAGCCCGGCAGAAGGCTCCGGGGACCGTAGGGATATTCGGCTGTCCGCCACCCCCCCCATCCCAGCACTTTGTTCTGGCTCCGCCCTACCCCGGGTGTAGCGCGTCCCCTGTTCCGGAGACGATCTCCGACGCATACCGGGCGGCCTTGGTTTCTCTCCGTGCGCCCAGCAGGGGGCGGTCACGTCACCCATACGCACCAACGAAGAGAACGCGCACGAGTGGAAACAAGCACACGCCCCGTGCTTTTGCAGTGCGTAGTGCTGTGAGCGGTTTCCAAGGTGAATAAAAAGGTGTAGGCGTCGTAGCGTTTCAGCCGAAACGAGCGCCGAGGCCAAGGCCTGATTGCAATTTCCCGCTTATCCGTCACGGAGATGACCCTCCTTGACAAAAGTCAGGGTGGAAAATTAAACAAATGTAATGTTCGCGGAAGAAAGGCGGCCATTTTGTATCCCAGCACAGCTGCTTTTATCACACAAAAAAAAATCCTTAAAAAAATAACCCGGCACAACAGTCAAAGCCCTGAAGCCATGTGTTGGACACACCTGCAGCTTTCTGGGAATGAAATAACCGTTTCCTCTGTGCGCTCAAACCGCACCGCGGAATCAGACGCTTAATTGCAGGTCAGGGAACTCGGATTTTTGCCGAAGCGCTCGGCCAGGAAAAGCCAGAGTGTTTTAAAGAGGCCGACGTGCGTCTCCGTCTGCCAGCCTGTCGAAGGCCCGTCGGTATCGGTGTTCCTGTCTCTTAAACCGCCACGTGTGACCGCCGACTCCCTGCCTCGCTGTGGTCCGCCGTCTGTCCGCTGCGTGCGGGCGCTCTGCCGCGTGTCGGATTCTCGTCCCTTTCGCGAGCGGAGCGCGGGAAAGATTTCGGGAGGGCCGTATAAATAACCCGGGCCTCCCGTGACCCTGTGATTAAGCTCCCGGCCGCACCGCGGAGAGGACGGAAGAAATCAGCGGGAGCCGTCGCAGACCTGCGTTCCCTCAGTCGCCGCAGCCGGGGGGCGTGTCACTCCCCGGGAGACCGCAAAAATGCCGTCCGCCCGCCAAACCAGCGCCGTGAGAAAGGAGCGCTAGCTCTCCTCTCTCTCTTACGGGACAGCGCGTATCTCATACTTCTTCATACCTTTTCATCCGGTCAGTGATCAGTCACTATCATCAGCTTCCCAGCTACAGAATAACAGGGAAGAAATGGAAGCAGTGGAAGCATTTTCTGGTACAATGTTAATGTGCAATTACTCTTGATATGAGTCAAATATATCAGCTACAGGGACACCAGGAAAGCAGGGAAGCACAGGAATGAGACATCGAAGGCACTGAAGGCTGGTCTACAGTTATTCCAGAATTCCCATGGAAACATATCCAGGCCTCAGTCCTGTGACCAGCCAATCACACGCTGGGATCATAGCCAGCAGGACCAGTGCAGTTGTCCCAAAATTATTTGTCCAATCAAGAATCACATTTGTACTGTTCAAATAACTACAAAACTTTAAAGTGACAATCCTTAATTTTTCATATTAAAAATGCCAGTTTTGATACCGTGTCATGCTGGCATATTTGTAGTGGTATCGATTCAACATGTTTGCCTTCTGTAATCCTCTGTTTTCCACTGGAGGTGTCGGGTGCGACAATCCCGCCAAATATTCAAATGTGATGACACACAAACAGGAACTCGCATGCCAAATGTGCCTAAAATCCAAAAAGCGTATTTGAAATTAGGTTTGATATGTTGCTCAATATTACTATCAGATGACATTGTTGGTTGTCTGTAGGCAGTCTTCATTTTTCCAAAATACGCCACCACGGGATTATCTTCTAAGAAAAATAAGCACTCCTGGTGCTCCCTGTAATAGCTTCAATTCAAATGGAATTCTGGTATTTGGAGTGTGGATACGAAATTTTGTGACCAACAGTCAGCACAGATGTCGCCAAATCTAGCAAAACTTTAAGTGATATTTTAAAACTTAGTATCAATACAAAGAATATACAAAATCCATTGTATTGATGCAAGCTTATACAATCAATACAACAGAGCTATCGGTTAAGACTGAGCTAGTTAAGTATAGTTGCTTGCTGGCATACAGGTTGGATTATTACCAAGCTGGTTATAACCAAAAATGTATGTCAAGAAGCAGATATCTCTGACTATTTATTGATTTATTTATTTTATATTATTATGAAATAAGTTATTATTTAGAATTTTCTAATCCCTTTTCAAGCCTCTCAGTGATTATGATGTAAGTTACCCGTTGAAAGGCTAGTTGCTAACTAGCTCCCAGTGATGTAACTGAAGCAGAACTCCAGGCACGGCGAGTCGATCTCCGCTGAGGCCCAGCTCTTCAGAGAGACAGCGCACTGCAGCCGGAATACCACAGGGGAGGGGTTCCGTGGTGTCTAATTTAGTTATATATCCCACGCCCTCTAGGTGCCATTTTGTGCCAACAGTTGCATTTATCAAGGGTTTCCAAACTGGAGTCTGGGGACCCTTGGGCTCCATGATAGTGTCCCTGGGGTTCCTCAATAAAACTGAATAGCTATATTCCCCTTGAAGCATATCAGGGTGTTTTCTTTTCTTCATATTTCCATATATACATTCAATATTTTGACTGCAAATATAGCATTGATATACAGTTTTATTGTTTGATATAGAATTTAGAATACAGATTATTTTAAATAAACAAGGTTTGTGCATACTCGGTAGCGCTGTAGCCATTGTAATTTTGCAGGATGTGCAGTATATTGTACTGAACAGCTGCGTGCCGCGTACGGCTGCATTACATCACGACACCATAGCTTAGAAATGCTGCAATGTGCACAAGTGTTAAGTAGCCATCGTGCTCTGGGTGTTGGACGAAGGAGGTAAACATTACCCATGTTATTGAGATGGGGGCTCAGTACCACAGAGTGGTCATTGGGTGGGCAACCGATGAAAAGGTTTGGGGACCCCCTCGCCCCTCTCATGCAACATCTTATATCTGTGTCTGAGGGCCGAAATGAGTTTTTAAAATCACCAAACTACCCGATGGTCTCAGATAACACGACCAGGACGCGTCACCCTGAGCACCATTCAAAAACTTGCGAGCTATATAACTTACAGCGCGCGGAAAATTGTTCCTGGCGGCGTTAGAAATTACCCACAATTCACAAATCATCCAAAAGTGATTTCAAGCTGCCTGTTCTGGAACACAGACAAATAAAACTACGGAATAATAAAAATAATACCAGGAGAGTTATGATGTGTGTAACTGAACGCTGAGGTGCTATTGCAGCGATGTGACACATCTTCGGTTCCCGAACGAGGCTACTGGAGTCAACAGTCAGTTCAGTTCCACCTTAATCACAGCGAAGCAGCGGGTCTAAAGATATTGCCCAATAATGGTGTGATGAAGTCTGCAGTGGCGTTTCCTAATATTTTGTAAAAGGAAAGGAGAGAGAACTGTTAAAAATGTTGTCATTTAAAAAAAGGTCCCTGAATGATGTTAAATACAAATAAATAAATAAATAAATACAGATTATCATTCCATTTCATTAACCTTCTTTTAAGTTGTCATCCATCGGGTTTATTGTGGAAAAAGGGAGCCGTTGATAGACTTCACATAAATCTACTGGCATAATGCTTTAAAAGGATGTCAGCCACAACCAAAGGATTATAATGAACAATGCAGTTGATGTGCAGCTAAATTTGAATGGGCGAAATGGCAAATGGCTGCTCGGGGTAACTGAATAAGGCGTGAGACGCGTTTGGAACTCTGGACGAATCGCAGTGCTGTAGAAGCGTTCAGAATATTGCAGGGAAAATGTGAGATTTGGAAGGATAGAGATGGTGCTTTTTGGCCTCTTCTCTTAACTGGTCTGCACCATCCATTTTGTGTTTGCAATACTGTGATAACTGTCCCCGCCTTTCTAAAAGAAATGTGGAATTTCGATATCGAGATTAACTTCCAGATTTAACATCGTTGAAACAAGCTTTTTCAAGAAAATAATTCTACTGTAAAGCTATTAGATTGAAAAAAGCACAATATCAGCACATACAAATACAGATAAATCAATTAAATGATGACAAGAGGCATTGTGCTGTTTCCTTTGTTTATTAATGGGATGCTGCAGGAACATTGTAAGGAAAGTGAACTTTCATTTCTCAGACTGCAGTCAACAGGCCCATAGACTGCTATTGCGTTATTTAAAAATAATTCTTCTAAAAAAAAATTTTTTTTAAAAATTAAAACTAATGCGAGACCAGTCAGAAAAAGCCGCTTTATCACAGAAACAAGCTGCTGGGTCATTTTCATCTCCAAACATACCTCTAGCTGCCCAGCGCTATGAAAAATGGCTCACTCAGACACCTTTAATCAGAAGGGAGAAAGGGGGGTGGGGGGTGTAATGTACTGGTAAACTCTGATTGGCTAATATAAGTTTGCACAGACTACAACACTAACTCTTCCGGTGCAGTGCATCAGCAGGCTGGGAGCGGGACCACGGCAAAGCCGCCCGCTAGTAGAAGCCTCGTTGGGCCGCCGCTGAGGTTGTTCAAATCAGACCTTCCTGCCAGGCCACTTTACGCTGAAGGAAAATGATTTGCCTAGACATTAATCATTTATCTCTTAGCGGCGATGTCTTCTGTTTTGATAGCGCGGGGCAGAGCGTAACCTCGATACGGTGTGACTAAACGCCCGACCCAACCCCAGAGCGGCCCCGGAGTGAGTAACCGCGGCGACGGGAGACGGAAGGCTTTTTAAATCGCGACTGACAGACGCCTTGTTACCTGGCCTTCATTGGCCACTCCGGCGCCGTCGTTATCAGACCGCGTACGCGTGATGGCTCCTGGCGGACGTGCGGGGCGGCGGCGGGGGGGAGGGGGGAGGTCAGCGCCGCCTCACCTGGGCGGGAGACGGTAAACGCGGCTGGCAGGGCCGTCCGGAGGAGAGACGGGAGCGGCTGATTTCGCCCGGGGACCCCGGGTAGGGGGACGAGGCTATGGGGGTTAAGCTGCAGTAAACTGCGAGCGGATTGGACAGGCTGCGAAGAGACGGCGGCCTTCCTTGACAACCAGACGAAGCGAACAGGCCTAAAATCACGTTCTTCTGTGAAGCTTAATGGAGAGAAATTATTACTGAAGCAGGTTAAACAAAAAAAAACGTAGTGACATTGCTCAAAGGAACAACATGAATGCATTCTGAACCAATATATTTAAAGGCGAAAAAGATTAAAGCGGTTCGTGTTTTCGCTGATCTTCTTTTGTTCTTCTGTTTGTGTGCTTGTTTGCACCAGTTGAGATATTTAGTGGTTTACAACAGCTTGCACAGTGATTCTCTATGTCACCACATTCTTAGGGCCAAGGTACTTCATCACAGAGAAAAAAAAAGCATAAGAATCTTCTATCACCCGATAATAGCAGTGTTCTGAAACACTGAAAAAGCTCACCCCTCCAGAGACTAAACAGAAAGAGTAGTAACTGAAAGAGTAAATATTAATATATGCTCTTTGATGTCTGTCTGCGTCTCAGACTCTGTATTTCCATTTTTTTAACTGAAACATCAGATTCATAAAAATTATATTTTCTATCGTAGAAAGATGCAACTTCTTTATGTCCTTCATACTGAGAAGCTTTGCAAAAGCAAAAAGCCCAATTATAATTCTCTAAAATGTATTTATTTATTTGAATAAACTACTCTATGTACTACAAAGGGCATGCCCAGAGCCAGAACAGTGAGATGACAATTACTTAGCTCCCTCTAGTGCCCAATTTCAGTATGACAAACCAGACAGAATATTTTCTCTAAAGCAAACTCCCTGTTAAATTTTATACTTAAGACTATTTATGATTCCAAATAAAATGTTTAATGTGAGCCTGACTGAAACCGCTCAGCCTACATGGATAAATAGGAGCTCCTGTTTCAGCTTTGTGTTGACTGTGTAAATTAAACACCAGCAACAAGCAAACAAATCTTTCAATTTTATCTTTGCTGACTTAAAATTCATTCCTTCATTTGGAAATCAGCGGATAACAAAATATAGTACAATGCACCGATTCTTTTGAGAATTGTGATGTCAAATAAAGAAAGAGTGAACACAATGCAACATGCCTTTCAGCTTAATTGACCTCATTTTATTGTTTCATGTACAAAACCCCATGTCACGCAACAAAGATGATACCAGGAAGACCAAAGATCTAAAATATCCCCTTTTTACTGCCTGTCATATAAAATAATCCTCCAGCCAGAGGCAGGTCGTTTTCGCTCGTTGTTTTTCTGAGCAGCGGTCAGGAAAGCCCTGCGATCGGGCGTTTATTCCCCACCGCAGAACCATCTCGCCATCGCCACGGAAAAATCCAAGTTGCGTTGTCTGTGTGCTGCAGTGATCAGAGGCCGTTGCTTATAATTACAGGGAGAATGGGGGAGTGCGTTGGGGGAAAAAATAATTTCTGTTCTTGAAGAATTTCTGTTATTTTTAGGCATGATTCAGATAAAGAAATAAGATAACTTTTTATCTTAGTCCATCAAATCTCACAAAGTTACCGTATACTGTCCAAGCTGTGTGATATTATTACTAGTATTATTGTTATTGTTGTTTGCTGCTGTTGATGTTATTTTTATTATTAGTAGTAGTAGTAATAGAAGTAGCAGTAGTATTAGTATTGTTAGTATTATTATCAATATAGCAGAAAACTCAACAAGCACAATTTGAACTGGCTGAGGAGCTCTTGAATATGTTTGCAATGCATGAATACAATGAGTCACTAATTAAAGGTTTGAAGGGGAAATGAATGTACTTATCTTTATAGCCCGATCAAAGATAATTTCATTGAAATTTGTAAAAAAAAAAAAAAAAATACAGAGGCCGCCACTTTCACAACTTTTCAAACCCTAAAATACTGACAAAATGTGGGACCATTTTAGAGTCAGAGCAACAGGCTTTGAATTATAAAAAATGCTTTTTGCGTAACATGAGTAATGTGCAGAAATTAATCAGTTGATTAATAAGGACTTAAACACACAATATGACAGTGACAGATTCTATCATCACTTTTGTGATGTTGAGGATGATAATTGTGCCCTGAACATCTCATTTGTCAAAGGGTGAAAGAAACATGGCATGGATTTGAAAAACGCTCAGTTCCTAAAATAATACTATTATAAGAAGAAGACTTGCAAAGTTTTCAAGAAGCGAATAAGTGTTTTCCATTATTGAATAAAACAGATTTTTAACCCAGATTAAAAAGTGATGAACTTCACTCCACAAAATACAAAATCAATTATTATTATTATTATTATTATTAGTAGTAGTAGTAGTAGTATTAGTATTATTATTATTGTTGTTGTTGTTGTTGTTGTTGTTGTTATTATTTTTATTATTATTACTATTATAATATTTTTTGCACAATGCAGAGCTTAATAATGCGTTTTGTTGTAGCATGTAGCTTTAGCAGACAGAGACATTGAAGGAAACGCATTTTGACGCCATACAGAGAGAAGCCATTATCACTCCCTGGGCCTCCAGTGCAACGCAGCAGTGAAACGGGGCCGCACAAAGCCCCTCAATGAAGACGGATTTGCGGCACATTGTGGAGAGGGAGGCAGGCGGAGGTTAAGGTTTTACGCGACATTCACGCAAAATAAAATAAGTTTCAAACAGTTCACGGGAAAATAAGAGAACCTCAGTGCATCGTTCAATGCACTTAGCTTATCTCCTCTTTAGCAGCTTGCAATCCTGTTACATACACTCCATTTGTGCATTTTACCAAAGCAATTTAGGTTAAGTGCATCGCTCAAGGGCACAGCAGCACTGCCTGAATTAGGAATCAAACCTGCAACCTGCAAGTCCACCTATAAAAGCGTGTGACTGCTGTAGCCCCCCCAAATGGGTCTTGCTATTATGACGTTAGCATCCCTGACACCTGTGCATTGTAGAACTTTGCAGCTTAGTGGGCTGGAACCACTTCCTGCTCAGACACGGGTGAAGAATAGAGGAGTTACAGTGTGTAACTGTTAGGGAAATGCAGTTCTTCACTGTAAAAACAATTTCAAGGTGGCTCTACTTAAAATAACGAGTAAACCTGGCCACCTTTAAAATCTTGAGTTAGGCAAACTACGGATCTTCAGTTCTCACTATAGTTCTTACAGAAGAAGTATGAAGAGCTGAAGATCCGTTGTTTCCCTAACTGAAGATTTTAAGGTGGCGAGGTCACTCATTATTTTAAGTACAGCCACTGTGGTCCGCACTGAAAAAATTGAGTCCTGGCGCGGGACGGCAGTTTTGGCCTGCGGTTCCCCCGACTCTGAGTCCTGGGACAGGACGGCAGTACAGGCCTGCGGTTCCCCCGACTCTGAGTCCTGGGACAGGACGGCAGTACAGGCCTGCGGTTCCCCCGACTCTGAGTCCTGGGACAGGACGGCAGTACAGGCCTGCGGTTCCCCCGACTCTGAGTCCTGGGACAGGACGGCAGTACAGCCTGCGGTTCCCGCTCTGAGCCTGGACGGCAGTACAGGCCTGCGGTTCCCCCGACTCTGAGTCCTGGGATGGGACGGCAGTACAGGCCTGCGGTTCCCCCGACTCCGAGCTAACGAGGGATCCCAACAGGTCCCGTGCGTTCACCGTAAGCTCTCCGAAGCGCCGTCCAGACCTCAGGAGCGTCGCTCCGCACCGCGTTAAAGCACGTTAAAATACCCCCCCTCACCCCCCCACCCCCGCAATCTGCATGCACCCTCATCCTTATTGGCTTTGGGTTATCCACAAGAGTGCTGTAAATAAGATTTCCTACAATTACAAACACTTACACTACAATGGCCAATGATGTCTTCCTGAGAAAGCCACAAATTGATTTTTTTTTTTACTCCAGTTCTAGAAATCAACTTGCCATAATTGCCCCAAGAAAAATGTGCAAACTGTATCATTTTTTTTGGGGCCATTTTGACTAATGATATTGAAATAAGATGCCTGGCAATAGACTTCAAATGGAAAATATAATTACATGCATTAGTTTGTCTAAGCATTTATAAGATCACAAATCCATCAGTTGTTCAGAGCTAATCTTAAAATCCATACATCACTGTCAGGACTGGTTTGATGATAGAAAATGTGTTCATTTGTTAGCTTAGTTGAAGAGATGAGGCTCAGAATCATTTAGTCTGTGACAGAGAAGAGTAGTTATGACAGCGCCATTATAAAATGCAGAGGTTTCAGACGGTGTGCTTTGTCTGGCCGGCTTCATTAAAAACATTACTGTTTGGCCGTTACGAGCGATTTTTAACTCACGGCTGGGAAGCTGTATGTGATTTCTTCCTCGCCTAAACAAAAATAATGATGTCACAGTCGGCACGGAGACCGTCGCCAGGTCAGACGCAAAACGCAAACTACTGCTCAACTCGTGCTTTTATCCAGTTAGATTATCTTGTGTTGTTCGAAAATGCGTTCATAATTTCAATGTTTGAAGCTATGTTGCCCGCTCATGTGCAGTAACTGTAGAGATAAGCTACTCACTTCCTAACAGTTTACCTGTAAAGTCGTATTTTCCCGCAGAGCTGTAGAATTAATGTTCTAAAGTGCTTCCTGAAGGAAGTTTGGATGGTATTAAATCACTGCTCAGCACGTCTCTAAACAAAAGCCACACCCTGACTTCCTGTTTACCCCCTCCCCCAGGCACCCACAAACATTGGCTTCCTATCATGGCATCATGGGGTGTTCCTTCCGCCAAGATAACGAGTAAATTTAACATGGTTTGGTGGAGACAGCATATCCGCAGTCCTGTGGAAGACACAGACACATCATTGTAAATGTGAACAGCATTCTCAGAGACTGAATTTAGTGCACAGAATTGGGGTGTCAAAGTTGAATCTGCTTCATTTAACATATATTAAAATGCAACATCAAACCTTAAGCTTTCAAGTGCAAACTCACTCTGACTTTCTTCAGTTTTAGAGTGATGGTCTCATTCTTCCAGCTTTTGGAATTAAGGAGCTCAAATGTCTTCTTGACTCATCATGCACAAGTGTGACTGCCATTTTCACATTGCTTCTGACGTTTAACGAAGTTCAACTCGGACAACTTCTAGGAAAAGCCCTCAATGAAAATGTACTTAAAAACTGCAAAATGACATTTTCGGAATCAACTATCCTTTTCATCCTTTTAAAGCCCTTTTTTCTCGGTTAATTGATTATACGAATGAGACAAGAATAATGCACTTAAAGAGCAGACATTTGCAGTAATTTCTCTTGAGTAGCCGGTGAAAAACTGGCACCATTGCATCGCGTCTCATGCTCCGTTATGGATTTTGACCAAGGCTTCTCAAACTCTTAGTGCACATTAAACAGGGAACAGGAGACATATATGTAGGTGGAATTGAGTTAAAGGGCACTTAGTGAGATAATACTCCAATATATTTGGAAAACAACACATAAAACGTCCCACAAATTATGTATCATTAGTACAGAATATTGGCCGTTTTTAATGCGGTAGTTCTTAGTTTAAAAACTAAAGTTTCTCACAGGTGGCTTCACATAGTTACACCATTGTTGAAAAAAAGAACATATTAGCATACTGTGTAATGTAGAGGAGAAAACTGTACAATACCCATTATAAGACCTATAATTGCTGCTACCCCTTTCCATCAACATAATTTGGCCAAATATTACTTTTGACTACTTTGTCTCCCTATTTTTAAAAATCGCAGTAATATAATTCAATTTTCTCATGCTCACCTGCTTATTTCAGTGAGTGAGCAGCAGAGAAAACATGAGAGAGTTTAACTTCGCTTCGCACAGTATTCACAGTGGAAAAGGAACAGAAAATATCAGCAAGACCAGTGCTCTCCCTACTGGCTGCAGAAAGAAAATACATTTTCTGTTTCCTTTCTGTAAAACAAACCTATAAATGTAAAATCTACAGACTAAAACACTAACTCTGTGTTTAAGACCTGGCCCACAAACTTCAACCAGATATTTGGAATACAAATATTCACATTCTTCAGGTAATTTAGTCTGTAGCATTCCCTCTTATGAAGGTTGATGCAGCGTGCTCTTTATTACTAATTGTGGAAGATCTTGTAATTTCTTGAAGATACATTTTTCTGCAAACATAAAATTTCTTGTAAGATTATTGTAAATAATACTAGTAGTAATACTAGTATTATTGTGAATAATACTAATACTGCTACTACTGCAAATATGACTACTACTAATAATAATAGTATAATCACCATCATAATCAGAAGTAGTAGTAATAGTAGTATGTTGGCAAATACTTATTTTGGCAATTACAATATTTTTTAAATATGTAAAACTAGAACATTCTAGGGTACATAAGTATTCCTGTCTGAAATGTCTGAAAACAAAGAGGATGATTAATTTGGATGTATAAAAGCAGTTGTCCTCCCAGTGGCTGATAAAGGTGTATTTCCTGCAGAATTACACATTTCCTCCCCCTGACTCTCCTGATTGCACATAATAGCTCTCAAATCCTATCTTTACTCCTGCTCTGCGTCTGGATGATGTCAAACATGAAGATGGGAAGTGCAAGGAGGCAGCTCTGTCAGACAGAGGCCAGAGAGATGTGTGTGTGTGTGTGCATGTGTGTGTGTGTGTGCGCGCATACAGTTTGTGTGCCCGTGTATATGTGTGTGTGTGCATAGTTTGCGTGCACATGTATGTGTGTGTGTGTCTACATATACATATATATTTACCCTTAAATACAAGGGATATTTAATGTGTAGAATATGAATAAACTGACAGTGTATTACTACTCTCCTACTACTAAAGCAGTTAACTTTAATGCTGCAGCAGTCTGTCTCGCAGATCTATAGCGATCTGAGACCAGTGTACTGATGGCAAAGACAATTACCGCAATATGAAGACCCTGATGAGGAGTAAAAGAGGAGAGGAAGAAGATGAAGGAGTAAAAGAAGACGAACGACAGAGAAGAGAGAAAGCGAAGGAAAAATGAAGAAGTGGAAGGCGAGAGAGGGGAAGTGGATTCCTCTGCCGGGGGGAAGGGGCTTCAAATTGCATCACACTGATCTGATTGCGCCTCGCGGTCCTTATTTTCTCCAGCGCAACTCAATTGGGCTCCCGGTATTTTCCTCATATGCACTCATATTCAAAGTGGTGCGTGCATCTTTGCGCAATGCTCTGCGGTATAAACTTTTATGGAAGCAAGAGACTGCGTTGCTTCTGTAAGACAACAGCCAGAGACATGTAAAAAAAGAGGGGGGGGGACCACTTTAAAAGCAATGAACTCTGAATCCCGCGCTGTTCATCCGAAGACCGAATGCTAGAGCTGAGGAAGACTCCTGTCGGTGTGAAGAAGCGCGGTCTAATCTGGGCACTCGCGACAGCGACGGCCAACGGAGCCGTGTCAAGCACGCCGTCAAGCGCCAAAGGCCGTTCAGAAATCTTTCAAAAAAATACAATTAATTTTTTTCCCCTCCCCGTCCCCATTCGCGACGACACGCGGTTTAAAACCGTGTCATTTTTGCCGCGCGGATATTATAAAAGGGGTCGGGTAAACCGTGAATATCTAAGAGCGACTCGGCGTTAGAAAGGGAGCAGATAATTGCGTAACGAGAAAAGTGTCGCTCCGCGGGCCGCCGCCGGGATGAAATTTAGCCATTAACCATTTCTTCCATGTCAGCAAGTATCCTTTTTTTGGCTGCTACTCCTGCATGATTCATAAAAGACCGGTAAAAGGCTAATTGTTCAAATTAATTTGCGTAAACGACTAAGCAAGAGATAACAGAATTACATCTGCAGTTCTCTGGCAAAGATTCAACGGCGACGGGCCTAGACAACCAGCTGCTTCAAGACGGCATCCTTGCCAAAAATTAAAGGCACAAACATTTAATTAATACACTTTTTGTTACATTATTAATTTGCATGGAACGCTTTGATTGAGAAGATGAACCGGGATAATTGCGATAAATTGGTATGATGCTAAAATTTTGCTGCTGAAAAAAATGGGGTACAAATGGGGGGCAGGGACAAGGGGTGGGGGGTGGAGATTGGGGGGGACGGACAGGGGAACGGGTTGTGGGAAGAGAGCATGAATGGGATGCTGAAGTTAAGTTTTGACACCCCCATTAATCTCCATGATAATGTAGCCATTACAATTAGAAGGATTAAGTCCCATTGCTCTACTGTTATCCATCACATAGCATGTTCTCAGCCATCTGTCATTACTCAAGTCAAATGGTGAAGGCTGTCCTTGAGAATGCAGTGAGCGAGAGGGGGGGGGGGGGACAGGCGAGGGCTGGGAATTCTGGGAACACGGCAATAAGAGTGGAACATGAATCCCAGTGCCCATGGTGCTTCCGAACAGGCAGAATGGCCTGCGTGTTGCTCGCTCTCTGCTCTGTCCATGCTAATGAACCTTCCCACAATGCACCTGGCCACAACAAGCTCAGAATTTCCCTAGTTTACAAAGCAACGACACGGTGGTCTCCAGCATGATGAAGATGTCCAAAAAAAGACTGCATCAAATAAACAAGAAGCAGGTAATGAGCTATATTGTGTGGTCACAAAATGGGACAATTATATTTTTCATAGTAATGTAATTGTTCAGAGAAAAATACACATACAGTGCAGTCTGTAAGTATTTGGACAGACACACATTGTTATTGTTTTGTCTCTGTACTCCCGCACATTGGATTTGAAATGAAACAATGAACATGCGGTTGAAGTGCAGCCTATCAGCTTCAATTTGGGGGTATACACATGCATACAGGGTGATCCGTGCAGGAATTACAGCCCCTTTATAGATAGCCCCCACCCCACCATTATAGGGGAGCAAAAGTAATGGGACAGTTGGTTGCTCAGCTGTGTCTTGGATAGCTGTGTGTCTTTGTGTCATTCGTTCATGCACAAGAAAGCAAACAAAGGGTCCAGAGTTGATTCTAGGTGTTGCAATTGCATTTGAAGTCTTTCTTTTGTCTCTCAACTTGAGGACCAAAGAGGTGTCAATACCAGTAAAACAGGCCATCACGAGGCTGAAAAACTAGAACAAATTGATCAGAGTCATAACCAGACATGGGAATCAACTGTTTGGGTCATTGTTAAGAAACAGGAATGCCCTGGTGAGCTTAGCAATAGCAAACAATCTGGTAGATCATAAAAGACTACTGTTGTGGACTTTTATATTGTGAAGAAAAACCCCTTTTCAACTGTCAAACAGATCAAGAACAGTCTCCAGGATGTAGGTACAGATGTGTCAAAGCCTACCATAAAGAGAAGTGTATACAGGAAAGTGTGGAGAAAGAAAGAAACTGCTCATGATCCAAGGCGTGCCACCTCATCTGTCAGACATGGTGGGGGTCCTGCAGTGTTATGGCTTTAGTACGTATGGCTGCCACTGGAACCGGCTCGCTTGTCTTGACTGATGATGTGACTGCGGACGGCAGCAGCAGGATGAATTCTGTAGTGCACAAAAACATCATCTGCTCAGCTCCAACCAAAAGCCTCAAATTTCATTGGAAGGCATTGAACCTTGCAGCAGGACGATGACCCCAAAACACACTGCTAAAGCAAACAAGGAATTTTACAGCACCTAAAAGTGGAATATTCTTGACTGGCCAAGTTGATCACATTACCTGAATCCAACTGAACATGTGTTTCACTTACTGAAGACAAGACTGAAGCCAGAAAGCCCCCAAAACAAACAGGAACTGAAAATGGCTGCAGTACAGCCCCAGGGAAGATACCCAGCATCTGTTTATGTCTATGTCTAAGGATTTGAAACCAAATACTAAATATGTACACTGTTTTATTTAAGATTGTGTTCATTTGTCTGATTACTTCAATCACTTTTGTATATATATATATATATATATATATATATATATTTTTTTTTTTTTTTTTTTTTTTATAGTGTTGCCATGCAGGAAATTTGAGAGCTGTCCACCAGGGCGCAGTGCTGGCTCTAGCCACAGGTATGGCAGCAGCTGTAACTCATTGTAGTCATGACAGCTGCTGCCCATTACCTAATCATTGGGCCTTATAAAAGGCCTGGTTCACACAAGGCCTAAGGAGGGTTTTTCTTTGAGGGCTGTAGGCAAGGTCATTGCTGGTGTCTGTTGTGGACATTTTGACTGCTGTTTCATGAGGAGTTTTTGATTTCTATTCTCTCATTTGTTGGTATAATGAGTATTTTCTGTTGTTCCTGGTTCTCAGAATCAATAGAAGGCTGCAGGCCAATCATCCTTTTTGTCAACCCAGAGGAAAAATCTTTTGCTCAGGATAGTCTTTTCTTTAACTCTTGAGAAAGTAGTAAGATCTCAATTGTACATCTTTTTGAGATCACTTCAATCTGAATTGTTGCTCCTAAAACCCCATTAGGAGAAAAGATGAGACAATGAGAGAATGAATTTGAGACTTCAGTAAGACGAATGGATATTGAATTGAGATGCGGTTGTTTCTCATGAGGTCACTATGAGAAAATTGAGACATATTTGAGAAGAATCATGAGATCCTAGGAGTCATAGCTGAGTTTTCTTTGAGCTCTTTCTCTGATCTCCTGGTCCCATGTTCAGGAGACCTAAATTAGACTTATTTAAGATCATTTAGAGATCTCTTGTTTTGATCAGAGTAAGACATAAATGAGATTATGTGGTTGTTTCTTCGGAGTTGAATTTGAGAAGTAGGAGAAAAAGCCTTGGGTCTCACCTTAGTATTAAAAATGTCTCATTTGTGTCTAGGAGAAATGAAAGAAACAACTATGAGATCTCTTGGATTTTGCTTTCCTATGGGAAGATCTGTCTGTTCACCACATGATGCAGAGGCTGTATGCGGACAGCCGAACATCACACCAATATTTAATTGTTGAAATTCTCATTCCAAAACCATTGACATTAATATGGAGTTGGGCCCCTCATTGCTGCTGTAGCAGCCTCCATTCTTCAGGGATGGCTTTCCAGTAGATTTTGGGACATGGCTGCGTGGATTCACTTCCATTCAGCAACAAGAACATTAGTGAGGTTGGGCCCTGATGTTGGGCAAAGGTGCTTGATGGGGCAGAGGTCAGGGCTCTGTGCAGACCAGTCAAGTTCTTCCCCACTAAACTCAGCAAGCCGTTTCTTTATGGACCTTTCTTTGTGCATGGAGTCATTGTCATTGCTGAACCAGGAAAGGGCCTTCCCCAAACTAAGTTGGAAGCGCACAATTCTCTAGAATGCCATTGTATGCTGTAGCATTATGATTTCCCTTCCCTGGTACTAAAGAGCCCAGCCCAAATCATGAAAAACAGCCGCAGACCATTACTCCTTGCTCACCATATTCGGGCTAGTACAGTTGGCACTGTGCATTCCCCTGTGCTAAACCCAGATTTGTCCGTCAGACTGCCAGATAGAGAAGCGTCAGGAGAAGTCATCACTCCTGAGAACACGTTTCCACTGCTCCAGAGTCTGATGGCGGTGTGCTTTACACCACTCCAGCCAACGCTTGTCATTGCGCATGGTGATCTTAGGCTTGTGTACGGCTGCTCGGCCACGGCAACCCATTTCATGAAGCTCTTGATGAACAGATATTGTGCTGACGTTGTTTCTAGAAGTAGTTCGGAACTGAGTAGTGAGTGTCGCTGTTGGAAAGGTGTTGGAAAGGTGGCGTCCTATGACAATGCCACTTTGAAAGCCACTGAGCTCTTCAGCACGACACATTCTACTGCCAATGTTTGTGTTAAGCCACCTATAGGAGCAACTGTGCAAAAAAACAAAAAAAACAAAAGACAACATTTATAAATGGTCCGTGCTTTCATTGGTCGAATTTGGTCATGACCAAAGTTGTGCAATCAAACTGGATTATTCACTGAATGCACTTGAACATTTTCCAGCTTGTTTGACATCAAACGGACACTTTTGAGTTAAACTTTCCAGGTACCCTTTCTTAGCAATCCTGTCCGCACACCCAGAGTTAAGATAAACACACCGCTGTATCATCCTGGTACATTCGGCCAGCATTAGCACCGACGTCATTAGCATAAATTAATTTTGTAATTGCGGGTGCCGGGGAGATAAAGGTCCATTTGAAGCGTACATTAACAGAGGCAAACCTTCGCTCCAGCCCCGGCTCGGATCACCCATCCAGTGTGGCTATTTTACGCTTGGCTTGGCTGATGTATGGGAGACGCCAGTCCATTTCTTACTCTGGCTCTTCTTCTGGAAGCAGAGATGGCTGGGCGGGCAAACCAGGCCATCCTTACTGTGAGGCTTTCATAAGACCTTCTCCTCCTCCCCAGCACACCTGTGCATTGGACAGCAGCAGGGAGATGATTCCCGTCATTTGCCCTGTATATTTACATTAGAAAAACAGCCAGTGTAACATAGCCTGTATAACACAGCTAGTGTGACACAGCTGGCATAATGCAGCTAGTATATCACAGCCAGCACAACACAGCTAGCGTAACACACCTAGCATAATGCACCTAGTATAACACCGCCAGCATAATGCAGCTAGCGTAACACAGCTTGCATGACACAGCTAGTGTGACACAGCTGTCATAATGCAGCTAGTATATCACAACCAGCGTAACACAGTTAGCATAACACAGCTAGCATAACGCACCTAGTATAACACCGCCAGCATAACACAGCTAGCGTAACACAGCTAATATAACACAGACAATGTAACAGCTCCTGTTACATAGCTAGTGTAACAGGCAGCATAGCACAGCTAGCATAACACAGACAATATAACAGCTTGTGTAACAAAGCTAGTGTAACAGGCAGCATAGCACGGCTAGCATAACACAGGCAGCATACCACAGCTAGCATTATAAAGGTAGCGTAACATCACCTTAAAAGCAAGGTCATGGCAGTGTTGTCATGTTCCCAGTGCATTTCACTGAAACTTCCATCTGCTTATTGCTGCTAATGTCACCGGATACAATATCTTACAGAACTGAAAGTATTATTCTAATGAAACTATACAGTGTATATGAGTGTGTGAGTGCATGTGTGTGCATGTGCCCATGCACGTGCGCTTCAGTGTATGTGTATATGTTATATGCATGCACGCATGTGTGGGTACATGCGTGTGCATGATATTTTTGTAGTATTACGGTTCTCAAATCATATCTGTGCTCAGTTGTGCCTGTTGCCAATTAGCTACTCAAGCAACAAGAGTTCATCTATCAGTCTTAAAGGTTCTCTGACACTTAATTTGATTATTAGGTCAAGTATCTGAGGGGTCATTAATTGCAATAATGAAGTCTACAGTGAGTGAACATCAATGCTTTCAGACTGTTATTAATTCTTTCAGAAATCATATTTTAATGTTTAGTTTTTATCTTCGGACTAAGACCACAGCAACATCTCATTTACCCCGGCGTAATAAACCCCATGGCTGCCTGAGCCCCCTGCGCTTGTGCAGTGGCACTTCAGTTCTGAAGCTTTATTTTTGCTGCTTCACTGGACAAATGTAAGATATATCTGAGAAGCTGGCATACAATTTTCTCTGTATAGAGTCTTCAATTCATTTCCATGCCAGTGAGCAGACAGCTTTAATAACTGAGATGACAAATAAACTGGAAATCATTCCAGGTCTTTTCACTTTACGGACACGTTGAACACTCTTTATAATGAGGGGAGTGCTGCACACGCCCCCCCCCCCAACCCCCTTCGTCCCCCCACCCTACCCCACCCCCCCCCACCATAATAGGTTCATTTAAGAGCGTCAGAGCCTGACACTTCATCATTTATCTACATTATTTCTCATCTTCTTTCAAATAAATTACTGGATACTACAGTGCACACATAAAAATAAACCCCGCGTCTACGCTGTAAACAGCAAGATAGATTATTCAAAGTTTTTTCTCTCTCTCTCTCTCTCTCTCTATCATTTTTCTTTCTTTCTCGCCGGGATTCCCGCGAGTGTGGGGGGGCGCGCGTTCAGATAGGGAACCGCCTGCGTGTTTTCGGGGGGCTTTTGGGGTCGCAAACTCTGCCAATCCAGTGCTGACCAGAAGGGTCACAGGACAATCTCCTGGAAAGAGCTGAAGGAATACCGGGGCGTATGGGTGTGGAAGTGCGGTCCTGACATTTCCGCCCCCCACACAAATCTTCTAAATTTCTAAAAACTCGCCAACGGTTATGAAGCGAGATTAAAATCTCTTGCTGCGACGTGTCCAATATGTGTCCTAGTAGAGGAAAGACTTCACCCTTTGCTCAAACAAAAGAAAGGACTTTGTGAATGGCTGTAGAACACGTGAGATCTTGCCACTTTTCATTGCTGGGCTCGAGTGAAATTGTTCATTTTACCTCTAATCGTGTCATTTATCAAAACGCTGCTCGAGCCCATTGATTTGTGTGATCACGCTAATGAGATTTAGGCAAGGGCACCGGGCCTCTGGCGTCATTTGCATTCAGGAACTTCGGGAGTGGAGTCACAGGAAGTGCGAAAAGAGCCCTGGCTTTCAGGGTGGGGGGATTTATTAATATCTCTGGTTAGGTCCGCAAATAAAATACGTATATTTTGTTTTTGATGTATAATGTGCTTCTTTTTTTTAAATGCTACATACAACGTTTTTCTATGTGTGATATGTATAGTGTGTAATCTCATTTCTGATGAAGTATTTGGTTCTTCATCATCATCATCATCAGTAGTATATAAGAACAGTGAATTTCAGCAGTTCAAGGTGGGAGGAGTGGCAGATGCATTAGGAAACTAAATCTGTTCACACAGAGTAATAAGTGGCTTACTTTAAAATGGCAATTTAACACTTTAACAGTTTTGAGAAGTTTCCCGAATAAAGGACGTAGATAATTCAAGCGGAACCGTGGGGAGGTTGGACATGCAGAGAGAAATACTCTCGCCGAACCTGTTTGAGAACGTTTGCTCTGTCTGAAGAAACGGCTTCAATCAGTTTTATTGCAACACAGAGCAAAAGAGAGCATTTTTTTTTCAGCGTGTGAGAGCAAGGCCAGTGCTGGTTGCGTAATGGCTTTTATAAATCACCCTGTGCTTGGCCTGACTTCCTGTTTGCGTTCAGGCCAGGAGTAGCAGTTACGGTATGGATTCGGGTCAGAGTGAGTTGTTGGGGTTAACTGGTTTTTCACGGTAATACATATAAGACCATGTCATGACAGAGAAAAGGGCTGTACTGTAAAAGCTATTACAAGCGCTAGGTTTCCTACTGTTGCTTTGTTATAAGGAAATGGGTTATTTAAAGGCGATCAATAGCGATGATACAGTGTTCCAGACCTTGAAATTTAATCACGCAAGTGTGTTCTGTAACTTAACCCAATGAATGAAGTCCAATGAAAAGTCCAAAGTAAATTTCTGGGTATTTCTACAACACCACTGAGAGAGGGTTTGGATTTAGGTTCTATGATTCTGCGAAAATATTTTTATAATAGTGTGGAAACTTCAAAGTCTCAATACCAAACAGTTAAACCTGAACTTATCGAGATATCAATCATCTTTATTATATTTTAAATCAGTTTAAAATATGCAGCATATCCTTAAAATAAATTCTAGTAAAATTATTTTTTCCCCCCACAAACACAGTTTGGTAAAAAAAAAAAAAATTCTCCAAACATTCATGACCGATGAACTTTTTTCCCACCAAACTGTGTTTGGGGGGGCGGGGGGTAATTGGATTACAAATCTCACAACTGATCACACAAGATAAAATTCTGTGACGCAGAAGCATGTTTGAAGGTAGTCATGACATGTTCTAAATCCTAGAATAATTCCCATCATGAAACAGACACTATCCGTTTAAGATGCTGTGATTGGTTCATATTCCTGGTAATACCACAGTCCCCCCTGACCGATGACTGCACCATCTTGTTTTCTACAAGCAGTAAGCAGTATTTGATTTGTTCTTTTGGCCCTTTTAGTCTGTCTTGATCGTGATCATTTGGTTGCTAATTGCATAAATTTGGTCGCAGAATCCATCAGATTTGATATATATTAGACACATTTACCATTAAAAAAAAGAATTCAAGTTAATGGGAAAAGCTATTGTACCTTTTAATTTCTCATTCATTATATTCATAATTCCCTGAGTTATCCCACTAAAAACAAATAAAATGCAATTTGCCAGTTTATATCACAGGTTTACGAATGGTTATGAGAACGTTGCTCCTCCTGATGGAAAGATTAATTGTGTTTTGATGGAAATATGTCAGATCCAGCCGGCGAGATGGATGCAATTTATCATTCCGGGCAAATCTACTGCACAACATCTTCCCTTGACATCTCTGTTATAGAGAGTCACCTAAAATGTCACCTGTTGTCCTCAGTGTAGTTCCCGGTATCTAACCTTTTAATTTTCTAATTCAATTTCACCCCCCTACCCCCCCCCAACCCTCCACCCTGTCCCTCTACCCCCACCACCCCCTCCCAAACCGTGCGGCACTTATATCATGAACCAGTAATAACAATTACTGCCTGGCTGCCTGAACCTGCAAATCCCTTAAATCAAACGAAGTAGTCCTTTATTAAGCTGCCCCGTTAAATCAATCTAAATCTAAGCATAATAACTCTCTAATCAGGTAGGAGAAAGAATAATAGGTTGTCATGCATGAGGAAAAATAGGCAATCATGGAATGTTTTCTTTAATTAGGCCCGGTAAAGTGGAAGGGCAAGATCGGAACAGGCCAGACATTTATCATGGGCAAGGTGGGAAATTACTTCAATTACTCAGGAGAAGGAGGGGAGAGCGGGATAATGGAACTCGCGGCGGCAGGAGAGGAGGAGACGCGCGGAGCGGCGGGGGGGGGGGGGAGGGTGGCGGGTGCTCGGTCGGACCGGGACGGACAGCCTCCGGCGGTCTGGTAAGCCGAGGCGCCTCGCGTTTACTTAGCGGTAAAACTGCGCTGTCATAGTTTCCAAAAAAAACTGTTTAAAAAAAAAAAAAAAAAAAACTGTAAAACTTCCCACAGAAGTCCCGTTGGTTGGAGAGGAGACGGCAAGATGCGTTTCCTGTGTGGAAACACACATTTCAAACAGTTTCTCCAATCAATATGTCTCCCCCCAACCGTTCTCCCCCCTCCACCCCTCCCTCCCTCCCTGCTGTCCCGCTCTTCGAGCACAGGTGCGGAGCGACAGGCTCTTTGTACGATGACAAGATAAACGAGCCTCGTACAGTAAACTGGATTTATTGATTCGACGGGAGAAACGCCGGCTGAGAAATTGGAGCCTTTGTGACGGGTTTCCTGCCAGGGAAGCCGCCCAGCGGATAAATATAGAGATTATGAGTCCTGATAACGGCAATCGAGGGTCCGCCTGCTGGCGCCGCGCGCGGCGGAGGGGCCCCGATCTCAACCCGCGCCGGCGCGCGCGGCTCAGCGGAAAATAAGTGAGCGTCTCCAGAAGAGCCCGCGACCCCAGCTAGCACCGCCAGCCTCTCCGGAAAAAAAGCAGTGTATCGTAACAATGTGAGGCACAGCCAGACGGCACTCTCTAAATAATACACTTCAATAATATATTTCCTTTCTCAAAACCATAAATGTGCGGCCTTAGGCGTTGCGCACCAAGATGCCGTCTAAATTTTAGAAAGGCAAGACCACATGAGAACGGCGGAAATGAAATATTATAATATTGCATATTCAACATAAGCAGGCGTTTAGTGAGCAGGTATTTTATGACCGAAGTACTGGTTCTAAAAAGGATTCTTTTTTTAAAATGTAATTGTTTTGCAGTGACTACATTTAGTAAACATGCTGTAGATATTGTTCCTTGTTACCTTTAAATTATACTTTCGAAAGCATAGCTCCTTTGAAGGAGCAAAAGAGAACAGGATCACCATGTATCTGTGTGCACATTAGACGGAATGCATTTCATGTTTGTTTGTTGAGACACTGAAAAAATGTCCCAATTCTATATGTTTTTTGTGTGTTGGTACTAATGCATGAATACACAATGCAGAATATGTTCGTTACCATGCCCATGCCGATTGTATTTAGACAGGGGTGAGGCACAATTAGGCCTTGTCATGCGGGGGAGATTAAACCAGCAGCAAGTTTCTAGCTATTGGCGCGATATCGCCCCCTCTGGTAGGGTGGTCACCTGCAGTATGCATAGTCTCAGTCCTCCAGTGCCCTGTTTCGGCAGCTCAGAAAAACTTCTGAAGGTTGGAGCTTTAGAAAAAAGGCATTCCAAACTGCATAAAATAGGATGATAAGGGGTTTCAAAAATGACCAGTTAATCCAGTATCTACTAAAAAATCTTTTAAATAGTCGCGGCCAGTCTACTCAGTTTAACGTCTGAAGGCCTATCGTATGACATTATGCCATTTCGACACGTTTTACTGCATATGCATGGTTTCTTGAATTTTGGTGAACTTACAATGGCTGTGGTATTTGTGTAAATGTGCATCAGCAGACAATTACCATAAATGGTGATACAACAGAAAAGATTCATTCATCTAACGTATTTTAGGAATCTGCCTTCTGAGAATCTGGCCTTCAACAAGCCAACAATATACTGTATAGCATATTTGACCTGCAAATGATTTTATTCCTTATGAAATATTGATAATGTGATTGTAGTGTACACAAATCAGAAAAATGGCTGCAGAATGTGAGTACCCAGCATGCATTGCTGTATGAAAGGCCTCAAGCCATCCGATTCACCTGCAACCCCAGCGCCACAAACCGAAGGGCGTTTGAGAAAGTTCTCATTAACGTCAAATTAGCGGAAGGATTTCACTTCGTTACGAGAGAGAGGGAGATTGGAGGGAAAAAAACAGGCTGTTTGATGTAGCGCCTGGGGGCAGACCGAACCCCAGGCCCGCTCCGGTACTCAGGGAGAACCGCCAACAGTGACCCGCGAGGAATCGCACGACCTGCCGCTTTCCACCAATCACCTGCCGGGAATCCCTGCAACATGCCGTGCTCCACCAATCACCTGACAGGAATCCCTGCAACCTGCCATGCTCCACCAATCACCTGACAAGAATCCCTGAAACCTGCCGTGCTCCACCAATCACCTGCCGGGAATCCCCGCGACCCGGTGCGTTCCACCAATCACCTACCAGGAGCCCCGTGACCCGGCACGTTCCACCAATCACCTGCCTGGGAATCCCCGCGACCCGGCACGTTCCACCAATCACCTGCCCGGGAATCCCCCACCTTGCGTTTCAGGTGCTTTCGCTCCCGTCTATTAGCGCCGCGGCGCGGGCGGTGGAAATGAAACTGGGCCCCTCCCCTGGCCCCCCGGCCCCCCGGCCCCCGGCCCCCGCAGCGCTTGAGTGACCCGAGAGCTCCATCACAGCGCCGAGCCGACGCCGCGGCAATAAATCATTTCAACTTTCATCTATTGTTATTGATGAATGGGCAATTATTTGTCATCTAATATGCTGAAAATGATGACCTAAGAAATGGATCAACTTTTTCCTCCGCAGCCAAGGACAGCATTGATGGATTGTATCCTTAAACTGTTATTACACTTTTAATGCGCTGCTCAGAAGTGACAGGCCGAGCAGACTCTTCTGCCTTCTCTCTCTCTCTCTCTCTCCCTCTCCCTCTCTCTCCTGCTCTCTCTCTCTCTCTTTCCCGCTCTCTCTCTCCTTTTCCTACAAATCATTTCAATCGCGGGGCCGAGCCTCATAATTCATCTTCTCTTTTCTTTTCGAGGCTTCTGCGAGCGAGGCCGAGATGAAAATGTTTGCGTTCCTTTTTTTTCTTTCTTTCTTTCTTTCTCTCTTTCTTTCCTTTTTTTTTTACCTGACTGGGCCCGGAGACGGCCGCTCGGGCGTAAATAAATGGTTGTGAGCTGAGGCAAAGCTGACGGCTGTCATATCGCGCTTCCTTTATTTCTGTATGAGAAGTCTATGAAAGTGGAAGGGGGGGGGGGTGAGAGGGGGTCCTGTGGCAGAGAGAGAATGGAAGTCCTCAGGAAGGGAGAAAGTTAGTCTTTTTAGGATCATCGTCCTTCACTGTCCGCTCATTCGTGAGCATGTGTTTTTCTGCCACAGTTTTTAATGTGGTTTTAATCGTCTCGTTTGCTAAATCGGACATTCATGATGTCTTAAGAACACATGGCACCTTAATTATACAAAACAGTTTGGTGGTGTAACATCTTGTGACAAAGGTCTAAAACTTTAGTATGTCTTCAGAGCTCTGCTTCTTCAGGTAAAATAATAATAGTAAAAATTATTATCATTATAAGTAGTAGTTGTAGTAAATATCGGCCTACATTACCAAAATAGTGATGTTTTTGTATATAATTACACCACATTTTAAATATGAGGTTGCTTTCCCCTTTTTAAGTTGTTCTGATGATACGTTCTCTGGGCCAGAATAAAATATATTGGGAGGAGCCTAACACTCCCCCCCAATTACAAAATACTTACACCCCATATCTTGGGCCCCCCTTGAGCCCAGGCCCGAGACAAAGTGGCCCACTTGTCATCTCCCCCCCCCCCCTTTTTTTTGGTATACATGAGGGTTTTAAAACTATATGTAACAACAGGAGTGTGCAACTCTTCGGAAGTGAGATTTTTTTGTATTATTTCCTGTGTTAAATAGAAGACATCATTCTGCTCTGATACTAAAAGAACTGCACACAGGAACACCACAGACAATAACGGCAGTTTCCCAATAACATTTTAGAAAGCAGGAGCACAGTACATCTGAAGAATCCATCTAAAATCAAATAACATTGTAATAGAGCCAACAATCTAGTTTGGAAACATGCAGACTCTGTTTATAGTCCTGCTTTTAAATATAGGAAAAAAGATAATAATACCAAACTTTGTAATAACTGCAAGAATGTTCATTTTTAATAATACACATCTAATTATACCATATGAATCCAGAAAGTTTACCAGTAGACTAACACTGTTTTACGCTTCAATGTGCTACTTGCCATCTTGTTTACTTTCCTCTCTGATTTTCAATAGCAAAAATACAAATGAAACAAAAAGAAAAACAGGATCATAAATCTTATCAAGCCCATCCACACACCAGGCTATAAGAACGGGAGGTGTTTGATATGTACGTGTGCAAAAAAAAAACTTCATTACGCAAATGCTAATTTTTCATTTGCATGCATGGCATACTTCCTCTTACGCATTTGATGTTTTTTTTTTTTTTTACAAAACCTGAAGCTGCCCTGTGAGCTCTTGAGTGCGTGTGTATTTAATAATTAATAAATCAGAGGGAAGGCAGTGGAAGGGCTGCCTGATCCCACGCATTTATCAACCTTTTCCTTTAATAAGAGCTGCGTTTCACAGAAAGCTACTGTGTGTACTTCGGCACGGATAAGAGACGTGCTTTTTATTACGAGCACAGATTCACGTGCGGCTTCTTATTCCCACAGAACTGGGAGAGGCCTGGGAGTTTCACTGCTCCGGAGGGAACCTGCAGCTGCAGTTTATTAAACCGACTCTGATGATATCCCGAACCAACTCTGATGATATCCCAAACCAACTCTGATGATATCCCAAACCGACTCTGATGATATCCCAAACCAACTCTGATGATATCCCAAACCAACTCTGATGATATCCCAAACCGACTCTGATGATATCTCGAACCGATTCTGATGATATCCCGAACCAACTCTGATGATATCCCAAACCGACTCTGATGATATCCCAAACCAACTCTGATGATATCCCAAACCAACTCTGATGATATCCCGAACCAACTCTGATGATATCCCAAACCAACTCTGATGATATCCCAAACCAACTCTGAAAATATCCCAAACCAACTCTGAAAATATCCCAAACCGACTCTGATGATATCCCGAACCGATTCTGATGATGTCCCAAACCGACTCTGATGATATCCCAAACCGACTCTGATGATATCCCAAACCAACTCTGATGATATCCCAAACCAACTCTGTCAAAAAAACCGAACCAGCTCTGATGATATCCCAAACCAACTCTGAAAATATCCCAAACCGATTCCGATGATATCCCATCCTTCCATACTAAGCGGCAGCTTCTTGGTGTAACAAATTACATTTGAACAGGTCAGTTTAAATGGCATTTGGCCCATGTGACTCGCATTTTATTTTATTATTGGCTTACCTTATTAATTATTATTATCTCATATATTATTTCATTCAGGGCTGTGGCTTCCAGAAGCAGTGCTTAAACTCTTTTTCATCCTCTCTCTTTTCCCCTGTATTAAAATGAAAGCATTTTTCCCATGTGACCTATGAAATCCAGAGAACAGCCGAGTGTGTGTAGCCTGAGCATGGGGTTCCTGCATGACAAACTTTATATCACAGTTTCTGTTGTCACTTCACTTTCTAGTTGATTATCTGTTTCTCTCCTGCACAATCTTTGTTTCGGTTTGTAGTATGGGCGTGGTTTCCTCTACCTCTCTCGCCCCTCAGCTGGTCACTCTCACCTGTTCTGGCCGCATTTTCATGCACTGGTTGATCACTCTCATTTCATTCACCTGTTCCCCGTTCCCAGGACTGTTGAATTATCTCTCATTTCACGCACCTGGTTCACTTGGTATATATTCTCTGTTCACCTGCGCTTCAGTGTCAGATTGTGCCTTTGTTTTCAGTGCTTTTCCAGCGTTTATGCCTGTCAGTTTGTCTCTTGATCTTGCTTGTTTCCCGACCACTGTTTTCTGCCTGCCCTCTTTGCTTTGTTGATTTGCTGTTTTTGACCTTAGCCTTTTTTTCGACTTTGATTTTTCCTACTGTTTTGTACTTTTGCCCCGGTGGATTTTTCTGGTTTTGATCTTTTGCACGAACTGACCAAGAGACTGCCTGCTGTATTGTGTGCAGCTGCATTAAACTTCTCGCCACTCTCTGAGTCTGCATTTGAGTTCACCAAACGTCGATCTGTGACGGTCTGAGATGCCTTGGCCCTCAGTGTGATTCCTTATTCATCTGGGATCCACAAGTGTTACTATAATATCTAAGGATACTTAGCTCAAAGAAATCAAGACTTGGGTCCTGATTCAATCAACATTTGTTGGGAGAGGGGTACCTGTACAGAGAGATTACCTAGAGAGTTACCTGTACAGAGAGGTGACCTGAGGAGAGAGGTTCCTGTACAGAGAGGTGACCTGAGGAGAGCGGTTCCTGTACAGAGAGGTTACGTGGGGAGAGAGGTTCCTGTACAGAGAGGTTGCCTGGGGAGAGAGGTTCCTGTACAGAGAGGTTGCCTGAGGAGAGGTTCCTGTACAAAGGTACCTAAATGGTAGTCTGTGAGGCTTTTTGAGGAGGGACTCATCTCTGCACTCTTTGCCTGTGTCATTAGCATCGTGATTAGGAGTACTGCTGTCCCATTTCCCATACCGGAAAAACCCGGTAAGCTGCATGACCAATAAGGCTTGCCTTTTCCAACATGAAGACAGCGCGATGTGGAGCGTCATGGTAACGGCCCCGGTCCTGACGTCGGCGGCTGAGAAGGGTTCGCCGCTCCGGCAGATGCTTCCTCTGCCGCACGGTGATCAATCCGCGGATAGCGCACGCGTGTTCTTCTTCAGTACGCTAGGTCGCGTGTTCACGAGCAGCCGGGACCTCCCGCTGTGAACCAGCCCGACAAATTACACCGCAAGACTCATGAAAGTTGAGGGAGCCCCGTGAATAATGAAAGCTCGAATTATAGATTTGAGATTGCCGCAACATCGCACTAATTATACGGTGATAATTAAGTAATTATCGTATGTTCGCACGCACGCTTACTTAGAACAGAACCATTCGTTCCGGGGGAGGAAAAAAAATGTTTTCATAAATTTCAGGTCAGCTGTTATCTTGATGTTTTTATGGTTTGGAAGATAAAATATTGTTGCCATGGTAATTGCATTATAATGGAACAAAATAAACAATTAAAACTGTACTAATTGTGAACAATTCAAAACATCTTGAACTCTCAGTCATAGCTCACTGAAGAGGATATCACCTTACCAAAATATTTCATGGGAAAAGACTGCTTCGTGCATTGTCAATGAACATGGCATTTAGTGGCATCATTATTTTCTACATTAATCTAAATAACTTAAAATTTAAAAAGTACAAACCAGAAACAAAAACAGACTTATCGGAGTTCTGCATTTATTCATGTAACTCCAAAAATATATAAATAAAAGGCTATTTATTATGAGTATTATAATGAGATGCAGACTGTTTAATCTAAGGCTAGCTAAATGCATTATTTAAAGGTTAATTCAACAAAGATCAACAATGTTATTAATCAATTAATTATTGCCAATACACTTGGTGAAATAACAAGACACTCAGCAAAACAGGAAGATATTTTTGCACCTTCTCACCTCCAATTAAAAACAATTGTCAATTAACGAACCCTCAGCAGAATGCTTGCTGTAATTGAATGCTTTTAATTAACTCTAAATGGTGCCGGATGCGTAATTGAAATAGCAAATTAGTTGCTGTAGCTCCTGCTTGAAGTCTTAATGACTGGACGGATAAAACTAGTACAGTTGCACAACAAGGCCTTTTTTCATTTATTAAATGTATCTTAAAATTAAATGTATGATCTTGAACATATATATATTTCATTTATTGCAAAATGTCCATGCAATGGCTACATAATATACCTTTTTAGTTTATATTATAAAGATTTAAAAATTGCTTTACCAACACCTGGGAGTGTATTTGGTTATGTGTGTGACAGACAGTTTTTTTCTTTTCCTTTTTTATTCATCATTATTATTATTATTATTATTAATGTTATTAATTTTATTGCAATTGTTATATAATAATATAAAAATAATATTTTCATATAGTGGTTGTTGTTGTTGTTACCACAGTTAGATTTAGCAATTATTCTGTATAATTTACCTTCATGGTCTATTATATTTCTATATTTCTGTATGTACGCTTTGGTAATATTTACTAGTGTATTTCATGCCAACGAAATGCCTTGCCATGCATACTGCTTTTCATTCAACCCACAATTACAATCCCAGAATTTTAACAAGCTGCTAATCTTTCTTCGTTAGGTGCTTTTCATGTTTTGAGAGATTATTTACTCTCTTAGGCCACGTCAGAAACAGCTCTGAAACCCATGAAGAATAGAAGTCTCATTCACGTTGTGTTATATTGGAAATGATTGCATAAAGAGAGGTAAAAAAAAAAAGACTAACTAAAGACTGAGGTGTATCAATAGGCTAACTGATGAATGTTAGAACACATGGCCACTACAACTAACCTTTCGGAAGATAATGAAGAAATCAAAGACAAAGCAAATGACAGTGAATAAACCTGCATTGTGTTAACAGGTTCAAAGATATAACTGTGAAAAAAACTTAAGCACATGCATTCAACAACCTAAACTGAGCAAGAGATTTGCAGTAGTAAAAGCCAGTGCACACAAGGGTGCCCCAGGCCCATGTTTGAGAACCACTGCTTTAAAGCACGCACACCCGAGGTTGACTGATTGACTGGTAATCAGCCCAAGTGTGGCTCATCACTTCCTCAGGCCAAACACAAAGGAAAAGCCTGCCGCACACAGAGAGGAAGCTCTCATTGGACCGCTCCGCTGTGCTGTTAGCTTCCCCAAGCCCTCGATCAGGACAGCAGTGTGACTGTGAGCAAGGGATTGTAAATAATGTCCAGAAGTTTTTACAATTAGCACAGAGCCTGCCACCACCACCCAAAAAAACAGTGGTCTTCTAAGGCATTATTACTATTATGTTTTTCAAAAAACAATTAATTGTTATTTTATTTTTAAAAGATTTAAACTGTGGAAATAATTGTATCAAACTAAGGAGAAACAAATCTGCAGAAATGATTGGCTAGTGAAATTACATTGCCTCTCCTGTTCATTTGCATCATTAAAGCAAAAAAAGTTTAAATAAATAAAAGGAGCCATACACCTTTATTTCAACAACTATTATTCCTATTATAACTGTTATAATGTCATATTATAACTGAGGCATTAGTTGTATGAAAAGTGTATTTCCATAAGCAATATTTCTGATGCATGTATTTATTTTTTGTGGGTTATTTTTCTTTTGCAGCTCCTCTATCCAGTACAACTCTTGACAACTGGCAATCCAGCGCTGTGTCTTTGGAAATACATTGCCTTGACGATTTTAAGTCATAAAAAATCTGCATACTGTCACCAGTAAAAACCAGGCAAAACCAGTATGAACAGGTGCTGTTGCTGTGAAACGATGCTTCAGACCCTTTTGGTGCAGATAAATAACCGGACAGACGTACAGGGCAGACAGACAGACAAGCAGATATATGTTCAGGTCCTTCAGTGTGTGGAATTCACTATGAAGTTTGTTGTAAGTACAGCAGACTTGGAGTCCCAGGATTTGCTCGATGCCACTTTTTATTTAGGTATTTATCTCTGTATAGCAAGTGAAGTTTCCTCAGAAGGCAGATTGAACAAATAAAAAAGGCTTATTGTGAATTAAGTTGCATTTACTTCCCATTTCGAATGACCAATTTGTGTGTTTATTATTGTAAAATTTTGGAACAGTGCCTTAACAGATACTGGACTGTAGGGCCCATTCACACACTGGAGCAGTGCCTTAACAGATACCAGACTGTGGGGCCCATCCACACACTGGAGCAGTGCCTTACCAGGATGAGTCACCTACTCAAAAAAGAAAGACTGTATGACATTTAAATGTAGTCCTGCAAAATGACTCACTTAAAAACGAATGTATGTGATTACACATAAAACATTTTGTTTGTCATTACCTTCATCAGGCCCATAAATACAGGAAGTTCACTAAATTAGCTGGCATTCTCTTCTGTTTTTGGTATTATGTTCATCACTGGTTTCACAGACCTCCAGCAGTAAGTAAAACATACATAACAGTTGAAATCAATTTACACTGAATAGCATTTTATATTTTGAATCTTAAAAGCTAAACAAACCTGTTTTTCAAATCGATTTTATTGATGTTACATTAATGCACCACTAGATGGCATGCACCTATGCATATACCAAAAAAAACCTTAAGGTCTTCAACTTCCCCAAGCTACAAATAAAAATGTATTGTTTTGTGTGGTTCAGAGATAAACTATTCTACTACATTTTTATGTGGCAACGGGGGAAATAAAATGCATGCTGTTGTATGTGCTATATTTGAGATAAACTAATAAACTAAACTAATACAAATTAGAAGGTTTTTTCAAATTATAGTTTCAGTAAAAATTATTTAAGGCTACATGGCATTTGAAGAGTGAACATAATTCTCCTTGATTTTTCATCCAAATGCCTGAATTATTCTATTATGATTACATACATTGCATGGCCACTAGAGGGCACAGCCCAACAATGTATTAAGATATTAGTTCAACCCTATAAAGAAAACCTTCATAATAATAATAATAATAATAGTAATTATTATTATTATTATTATTAGTTGTTGTTGTTGTTGTTGTTGCTGTAGTATTGTTGCATTTGACGTTATATTAATTTTCATTTTAGCACAATAGCGCCAGTATTTATTATTATTATTATTATTATTATTATTATTATTATTATTATTATTATTATTAAAAGTAGAATAAATGGGCCTGAATTGTATTTCCGATATTTAAATTCCTGTTTTATTTAGAATATTTGAATCCTTGAATCATCTCATCCATCTTCACCAAGATGCTGGTTTTTACCAGTCAGTTCAATATATGCCTCAGAAGCAGGTTATTTAAGGTGATACTGATATATAAAAAGTAAACATAAAGCCATTTGAGACCACTTACAATCGGTCCTCTGATTTGCCCTTCTGTGTGCTTGCATAATTATACCACAAGGGGGCAAACTGGAGCACACTTCCACAGAGGAGAATGCTGAATTTTAAATTGATCTCTAAAGCAGAGTGCAATGAGGGGCGCACTTCTATGAAAGCTGGGCTTTCGCTGTGGGCGTTAGACCGACTGTGAGCCACTGCTAATCAAAAGCAATCACTGTTTCAAGCAGATACATTCTGAATATTTTAAATAAATAAATAAATAAATATTCCTGGTATGCTATGTACTAGCTTCAATGCCACTCCAATCATTTTGCCTGGAAATATGTTCCGTATCTTTTAGTTTAGGGTGGAAGAGGCGAAAGGCCCAAACCCAGCCCCATTACATTTACATTACATTTATTTTACAGCCTCGTTTTCGCCCAGTTCTTTATGTGCCCAGACATTGAATAGAAAGCACACAGTGAACCAGCGCTGCTAGATCAAAGCCCCCGTCCCACCTGCTATCGCCTTTCATATTCTAAAAGGTGTTCCTGTTTCAGATAGCAGTCACATTAAGATGACGGGAACAACGACCGGGGGGGGGGGGGGGCGGAGGGGGTGTTACCCGACTTTTACATCACAAGCCCACAATCCGTCTCTCCCGTTTAATCTCCCCTCTCCCCTCTTGCAGAACCCCTATTCAGATCCCGGGGTTAATATCCCACTTTAAACGCGTGTAAAAAGAAATTGCCTTCAGCAATACCTGCTGTAGAATAATTCAGTTTAGTTTTATCCTCTTTTCATCCTTTCAATAAAGGGTTTTAAAATAGTTTTGTTCCTTCGCCCGCTATAAGGATTGCCCGGAAGGTAAACTCGCAGCCTGAATTGAGACGGGGGTTGTTTTACAAAGAGGAGCCGATAAAGGAACTGTGCTCTTTGGTTTAGAGGTAACCGCTTTCAGGAGTCTGGTTATGCAAATCCCTCCTTTAAGCTTTCGCGTCTGCCCAGAAGCAATGTTTTTGTAATGGGGAGCGCAACAGTTGGCTTCGCTAAGGTTACTGGCGTTCGCGCCCTGGGCACGGCCTTCCTAAAAAAAGCACACAGCTGGGTCCGCGCGGGGGCGAAACACCTGTGTTTTGCTGTTACAGTATATCACCACTCTGGCCGCTGTTGACGTCACCAGACCCGAATGGTGACGCATCTGTCATATCCAAAACAAGCATCGTAAAGCCACGTTCAGTAAATCTGACACATTTTGACAGTTTGCAAAAATCGACTATTCTCTGCTTCACACGTATTCCTGTTGATGGCACATTTAAAGAGCAGGTTTCTCATTCACAGTAGTAGAGTGTCGGGAGATTAGCCAGCACATGTCCACGCGTCCTGTGTTTACAAGTAAAAAGGCCATGAAAAGCCTTTTCCCAGGAGTGCTGTGTTTGGGCTGACAGGGCTTCTAACGTGGTGTTCCTGGAGGAACGCGGCGCTGCGGGTCTGTGCTGCTTAGAGGAACAGCTACCGCTGTCGTTTCAGATGCGCAGCATGGAGCCGTCGTGTGACATCACTGCTCTCTGGCATCGGGCAGGGCGCCCCGAAACACCGCTCCGTTCACCCTGCTTCTCCAGGGTTCGTCCTGCTTCTCCAGGGTTCCCCCTGCTTCTCCAGTGTTCGTTCTGAATTTCCAGGGTTCACCCTGCTTCTCCAGGGTTCATGCTGCTTCTCCAGGGTTCGTCCTGCTTCTCCAGGGTTCATCCTGCTTCTCCAGGGTTCGTCCTGCTTCTCCAGGGTTCGTCCTGCTTCTCCAGGGTTCACCCTGCTTCTCCGGGGTTCATCCTGCTTCTCCAGGGTTCACCCTGCTTCTCCAGGGTTCATCCTGAATTTCCAGGGTTCATCCTGCTTCTCCAAGGTTCACCCTGCTTCTCCAGGGTTCCCACTGCTTCTCCGGGGTTCATCCTGAATTTCCAGGGTTCACCCTGCTTCTCCAGGGTTCATCCTGTTTCTCCAGGGTTCGTCCTGCTTCTCCAGGGTTTATCCTGCTTCTCCAGGGTTCACCTGTATCTCCGGTTCAACTGCTCCCCGGGGTCGCCCTGTTTCCTTCAGGGTACACCCTGCTTTCGGTTCATCCTGCTTCTCCGGGGTTCATCCTGCTTCTCCAGGGTTCGTCCTGCTTCTCCAGGGTTCGCCCTGCTTCTCCGGGGTTCACCCTGCTTCTCCAGGGTTCGTCCTGCTTCTCCAGGGTTCATCCGCCTCCGCGGCACTTAAAGACTCACCCGCATGGCCAGAGAGGGAGAGAGATAGAACGGGTGAGAGAGGGGGAGAGAAAGAGAGATCGAGAGTGAGGCACAGAGAGGGGAGATAAAGAGAGAGCGAGAGAAAGAGAGAGGGGAGGAAAGAAGGAGGGAGAGAGAGGGGGAGAGAGAGAGAGAGAGAGAGTGTGTGTGGATGAGAGAGAGAGAAATAGCGCGAGAGAGAGGGGGAGAGAGAGCAGGCCGTCTCGGGGCATAGGAGCTGGGGACACACAAAGAGCAGCCGCAGCCCTTGTAATCCATTTAACGGAGAGAGAAGAAAGGGGGGAGAGGAGTGCTAATTCGGTATGGAGCCGGAGCCCCGCGCTCAGAAACACCGGCCCTCTCTGGCGATACGGCCGCCCATTAAATTAATCAGCCGGATGGGAGGGCGGGCCGGGCCGGGGGGGGGGATGATCTCATCCGTCTGCGATTTGGAGGCGGGGGGAGGAGGGGGTTACTGCTGCCCTGTGTAATCCATCAGGTGCATTACATCATCGCGGGGCAATCAATCGGGCCGATCGGACTCCATAAAGCGCTCCCTCCCCCCCCCCCCAGCGTTTCCAGAGCACAATGCCTGCCAGAGAAGGCCGTACGCGTCAATCAGCCTGGTTAAAACACCGCTCACAGCGCATTGCACTTCCCTCAGTGAACTCAATTACTTTTTTTGGATGTTTGTCGTATGGACGTGTTTTTTGTTATTTATTTCGCTATATAGGCGAATTGTCCTGTTGTATGAGAAAGTATACATTCGCACGCGCGCGCTACACACACACACACACCTGATGTAAAGCATGATATTTATTCACTGCAGAAATCTCACACCCAGTTAAGCTGTGGAACGAAGGATACCACACCCATCCGGCTAGAGAAACGCCTTTTTAGGACGTTCCTCTCTGAATGGCGCGGAGTCAAAAAGACTTTGTGTAGCCTGCTGCAAACGTTACAAAACAAGAAAGCGTCATAACGAAGACCTATTCATATTTCCGGTAGCCTGGGTAACGGATAAAGTGAAGTCAGTTTGTATGCACCCTGGGCACAATGAGAGCCGTGTGCTTTGACGTCAAGATTAAAGGGGCTCGGAGATGGGGCTGGAATCTGGATTTCTGCCCTGTACCTGGCAACCCACCACTCGTTCTCATTAAATCATTTTTTTTTTAGTTTTTTTCATTCAACATCAATTTGCCTTGAGGAACAGGTCAACAGTGTGCCCATTGATCGCTAATGAAAGTAGGTTCGATCACTTCTCCAAACAAAATGGCTCATATTAGGTATGTGAAAGAGAGTATTTGCTTCTCAACGTGCTAAACAACTGTTGACAAGAAATGCTGTAACCGTAATTTATGTAATGACCTCTGAAATTCTTAGCTGATTTAAAATGTCTCAGCTGACATCAGCAGTTTGTGTGGACTCTGAGGTTAAAGGGGATTGCTTGGAGTAACATGTCTTTGGCAGTCATACTGAATTCTGCCCTGATAAAAGTGACATTGAAAAGCTATTATTTGTGCATTTTGTTTGTATTCATGCCTATATACCCAGCTAGCAGCGAGTCTGTGGGGGTGCAAAGCTATATGAGCTACCATACTCATGAGATTCCTAGCTACGATTATCCAGCTGGATGTCATAGCTAGCATTTATACTTAATAAAATGTTTCACTTCTTTAACATTTTTGGATGCTTGTAAAACATTGCAACCCTGGGACAAGCAAATTTTAGGGGTAGAAACTGGTTTAAGCAGTTCTGCCAGGAAAAGAATGCAAGATGATTTATGCTGTGAGAAACTCAAACTCAAGGGTTATGGTCAGAGGTACGGTCTGGGACTCTGGGGAACACACTAAACAAGATGATGTTGAAAATTCCTGTTCTGTATCAAAAACTCCTGTTCTACAGTAGACCTGAGACTGTCAAAAACTCCTAACTGTGGAAGTCATTGCTGCTGTTTAAGAAATACATCTATAGTCAGCACAGTAGAACATAAATGGTACATATGTCAGACTGCATCTAAAGGACACTCAGACAGACATGCAAATCAGAAATGGTACTAAGAAAATGAAATTCCTATCATGAGGGAATAGTATGCAACATGTGTATGTAGCATGAACTTCGTTGTGTATTGTGCTTTTAGTCAGTGTTGAATCAGCCTTTTAGCGAACCACTTAGCATTAGCATATGATTAGCAATAGCATGCATTGATTGAATCTGTCAATGTTGCAGGACTTCTGATACTTACCTAAAAGAATCATTTCAGATGAATAGCATGGCAACAGAATTCTAGTGTAGCGTCCTGATTTTGTTTCTCAAATAATGTGCACTGCAACCCGCTCCAGTTCTGTGTAGATTTATGTATTCTGGTCTTGTTGCCCCTGTCAGAATGAAGGGAAGCCTTATTAAAATATGCGCCTAGATATTTTTACCTGCCTCCTTCTGATTGGATAAACATGAAAGGATATTCCAGCAAGGTAAGAGTGATATCATGGTTTAGGGAAAGCAGGAAGCATATTCCAGACTGGCTACTGTAAACTGCAGACCTCATTTCAAATGAATACATCTGGTTATAACTGGAAAAAAAGAGTTCCTGTGAACCTCAGGAAGTGACAGAGGTTAATAACATCTACCCGGGAAGAGTGGACAGAGATCCCCGTGGAGAACTGAAAATGGCAGAAAATGTCCTCTCAATGTCACCAAATTACTTTCAGCGAAACCCCCGGAACCTTAAAACCCACGGAACCCTCCTGAATATGTCTGTCTGCGCTCATGAATTAAACAAAATTTTAATCCCTTTAAAAATAGAGTAGCATACCAATGTAAACACGGTCTGCCCAGCTGGCTTGTTTAGCTAACTTGCAAAAAAAAAACAGCAATCTGTATGCTGTCAGCGAAATTGAAAATGATAAATATTTCATACTGACTTTATGAATCATCCTTGTTCATATTTCCAAATTTACAATAAGTGTACGTGAATAGACATCACTGTAGGATATTTTGACTCCTGACAGTGTCAGTCAGTAATGGCAAAAATTCTGCAAATGTATTCGAATTTTTTATTTTATAAATGATTGGATCTCTGTAGTAAAATCTGGTTGCAGTTGATCCAGATTCACAGAAACCCTGTGGTTATGCTTCTGTAGCGATGGCATTCAGTTTTAGCTTTAAGGGAATTATAATTGGGATGCGGATATTAAAAGCATTACTGTGACTGCTAACCATATGGTCTTCTTTCCCCAATTAAATTTACCAGATTAAAATGATATTCTGTTTCATTTGCTTCATGCCTACCAAATTAAGCAATGAGCACCATGATTGCATGAAGGGTCAACCTGCTATGGCAGAGCAGCTAGTAATCGGGTAGCTGGTCATTAATTGCAGGAAAAGTTATTGAGAGAATTTTAGAAAATATATTTCTTGACACATGACTCGGAGCACTAACACTGCTGGTATCACAGATATATTCACAATGGGATCCAAGACAAGAAATGCTGTACTCTCAATTTCTGAAATTTATCAGTCATTTATAAGCATTTTTCAGTGGTGAAAAGTTTGCATTGATGGCTTATTTGTTTTTTTGATAAGTGAACTTTTTGGTAAATATGATCATTTTATGGGTATAATATTCAGTTCTGGATTTTGTATCACTGTATTGTCAGTCTGCTCACTCTCTGGCATCCATCTTGACACATGAATATGTGATCTACCGACATGATGACAAGAAGTTATGGTTTTTGTAACGGTTTCAAGCTTGGCCAGCTTTGCATCTGTTTTGTGCAGTCTTGTCAGGTTTTGTGCCACAAACACTGAAGAAGACACTCAATGCAAAGTGCTATAGCGGTCATGCTGTCTTGCTTGCTGTTGGATTTCAGAAAGAAGAGAAGCAGCAGTTGGTTTTGGAGGAGAGCTGGCGTGCGACCAGTGCTTCATCTCGAGAGAACATTTGGGTCTTGTTTTTGAGGACGTGAGGGAGGATGCAGTTTGGTTGTCCGTGGGTTTTTTCCTAGTTTAGCCCTGTCCACAGTATCCGCTTCAACAAACCCTGCACACTCTCACATACCCTGAACACTTTCACAAACCCTGCACACTCTCACAAACCCTGTACACTCTCACAGAACCTGCACACTCTCACAGAACCTGCACACTTTCACAAACCCTGCACACTCTCACAAACCCTGCACACTTTCACAAACCCTGCACACTCTCACAAACCCTGTACACTCTCACAGAACCTGCACACTCTCACAAACCCTGCACACTCTCACAGAACCTGCACACTCTCACAGAACCTGCACACTTTCACAAACTCTGTACACTCTCACAGACCCTGTACACTCTCACAGAACCTGCACACTCTCACAGAACCTGCACACTTTCACAAACCCTGTACACTCTCACAGACCCTGCATGCTCTCACAAACCCTGTACACTCTCACAAACCCTGCACACTTTCACAAACCCTGTACACTCTCACAGACCCTGCACACTTTCACAAACCCTGTACACTCTCACAGACCCTGTACACTCTCACAGACCCTGCATGCTCTCACAGGCCCTGAACACTCTCACAGACCCTGCACACTTTCACAGACCCTGTACACTTTCACAAACCCTGTACACTCTCACAAACCCTGCACACTTTCACAAACCCTGTACACTCTCACAGACCCTGCATGCTCTCACAGGCCCTGAACACTCTCACAGCCCATCGTAAAACCTGTCTCACAGACCTGCATGTTTCACAGGCCTGACACTCACGACCCTGCACACTTTCACAGACCCTGTACACTTTCACAAACCCTGTACACTTTCACAAACCCTGCACACTCTCACAGACCCTGCACACTTGCATGTACATTTTCACAAAACATGTAAAGGGAAGTCCTTCGAATGTGATACAGAGTGACAGAGGACCATCGCAACCCGACGTTACCTTGTGTGTATGTGTGCGTGCATGTGTGCGTGCGTGTGTGCTTGTGTATGTGTGTGTGTGTGTGTGTGTGTGTGCATGTGTGGGTGTGTGCAACTGTGTGTGTGATTCTGGGCCACTCCTAGAAGTAAGACCAGTGCCAGTCTCTTTCTCGGAGTGCCAGCCTTGGTGAATGTGGTGAGTCAGAGATACTGTATGCTTCACACACTGCAAGAGAATAATTGATGAAATCATGCAAAAAATGTGATGAAAGTTGATAAAATTCAGGGTGGGAATGCTTGATGAAATCGTGCAGGAGAAGTTTGGAAAGAGAGAATTATTAAAAGGGGGAAGGAGAAGGGGTGTGGAGATGAGTCAGGATGAGTGTTTAAAACATGTGGGCAGGAAGTTCTGCACAAGGCCTGACTGCTGCATAGTCTGCATGCGGCGCAACTATATACGACCTATATGACCTATGTATGACCTACTTATGACCTATATAATCTACTTCTGATCAACTTATGAACTATATAACCTAAATATATTTGACTTACATATGAATTATATAGCCTACATATGATTTACATATGAACTATATAACCTACGTATGATTACATATGAACTATAGCCTTAGGAGACATTGTAGTCAGTTTTGACCAGTTTTAGGTCAATGGAACATTTAAAAATAAATATATTGTACTTTCAATGAGTTTGACATCATGCAGGAGCCCAAACATTGTGTGAATGTATAACTGGCATAAATGATTATAGTAACTTCATTTCCACTTTTCTCACACGCATGCAAAGGGCTTTTTACACTGATAGTATACTGACCAAATACACATTGTCCAAAACAGTAGACTCCTTAAAATAATTATTTAATGTTATAAGCAATTAAAAAAATAACTCTGAACAGTTAAAAAATAAATTAGTCTGAGGACTTCATTAAAACATTTTCCTAATATCTGGTAAATTAAAACATGATAAATTGTGATTTAATTGATGATACCAACCTTTAAAGCTATGATGATGTGGCAAAAGTTCAAAAGAATTAACTCCTTTATTAAAAGGATCTCCTGAAATTAGGGCAAGTTTTTAAAAGGGGAAAAACGGTTTTGGTCATATGTGTTGCAAAGAAAATTCAGACCTACTGTTATAAAAAATACTGATTAAGACCTTCCCTAGGAAAGTGCATTTTAAGAAACACTCTGCGAACAAGGCAACAGAAAATATTTATTAAAGTAGCGATAGAATTAGGATGTATATAAATTGATTTAGAATCATTCATTTGGCAAAAGTCATGTACCCTACATTAACAATTTACGCTATGTGTTTAGTAATAGTAACACTTTTGAAACCACTTGGATTAACATAACCTACATTCTTATAATACCAAAACAAATAAAACCATTATTAAAAGCAAAAAAGGCATCTTCAGCCTGTCAGCACATGCCTTTTTTCATAATCCCTTGACATGTTATTTTTTCCCTGGCGTGATTATCATTCTAAACTCTTGCTATATGTGCGATATCTGGCGGCGAGCTGCCTGTTCCCCCCAGGACCCTGATAGCGATGTAATAGATGGTGGCCATGGGCTGTATTCATTACAGTAAAAAGCTCAGTCCTCCGAACTCACGTCGGTTATGCGAGGTCACTTCCACCCCCCCCCCCCCCCCGGCCCCGTCCCCCACTCTACCGCCTGCATGATCAGAATTCCGTGCCCTTTAAGAAAGAACATTGTGTACATCGCGGCTGAAAATAGAGGCCCGCGCTGCACGGTACGCTCACCGGGGGCACCAGAGAGCCAGGTTTTTTCGAAATAAAGAAAGGCATCCGCAAAGTACGCGGTGACCGCGATTCATAAAGCCGGGCTGGTCTCGGAGGGTGGGGGGGGGTGGTGTGGGGTGTAGGGGGGTGAAAGAGTAGGCACAGCTGCTGCTGGAGGGACAGATAGAGGGTGGGGGGACAATGTTGGGGGGGGGAGTAAGCTGGTGGGGGTTGGAGCTGATATTTGTGATGATGTGAGGCTCCTGCCTGATTTATGCTGGGGGGGGGGCGGGGTCAGAGGTGATGGGGGGTTTAGGCTGCCATGTGCAGCACAGAGATTGTGTTTGATGGGGGGGGTGAGGGTGCAGGGTAGAGGGGAGGGTAGAGTTGAAAATAGCTCCCTGTGCAGCAGAGGTAGTTTACACTGGGGCAACACGGTATTACCCCTGATCCCAAAGCTAATCTCTGCTGCTCGCTACAGGAACGCTGAGGCTATTTCTGTGCTCAGCAACAAGAGCGGGGGGGGGGGTCGGGGTGAAAAGTTGAAGCCTGTCCTTGACCCCTTAGCCTTCCTCATTATGAAGAATGGGTCGTTCTTCATTACCATGGAGAACTTACTGTCATTGGCTTGTGGCATTTCAAAAAGGACATTTAAATACAGCGTTAACTAGCAGACCTGTGTGCAGTTTCACTCTGGGTTAGAATGCACTGGTGTTGTTTCCCTCCTGGGAGTCACGTTGTTTTTACCGCCGGTGACCAATCGCATTTCTCCTGCTGCGGTTGAAAAAATGCCATGTGACAGCACTGGAGAAGCCAACGCTGCGTTGGGGAGAGACGCAAACAATCATATCAGCTGAATATACAAACTCCAATGTCATACTCTCATCACTCTATCACTTAAATTCCCCTCTTTCATGCTACACATGTACCTCCTGTGCCACTCATGTTACATGTACCTCCATCCACCTCTTATTGTGCCCAGTATCATTGTCTTGATGTTGTAGCTTGTAATGCCTCCTAGTTTGACTTAGGTTAGGTCTGAGTAATGTTCACTATGTGAACTGGACTTAATGTGTTCAAAAAATGAGTATTGTACCTTATCGGACCTGCGTTTTGCAGTTGTTCCAATGACCTTCGGTATGCACTTATTGTACGTCGCTTTGGATAAAACCGACTGCCAAATAAATGAATTTTGATGCAATGTAATTAGCATACATACGGTGGGTTTGAGTTTCCTTTGGTAGAACTGCCATTGCTTCTTAGTCCTTACAGCTGGTAAACTGAGAAATTCCGGTTAATCACAGCTCTGTGCGTCTGCTTTTAACGAGAAGCAATCATGAGCGCATGAAGGAATCGTTTTCTGCAGAGAACAAACAGACAAACTGCATTACTTTCTTGATTTTTTTGCTGTCATCATACAGGGTTAATGCAGACACCCCATTGTCACAGTGCATGGCCTAAACCACAGTACTAATACACGCTAGGCCTTCTACCTGTTTTGTGAGGACTGGAGAGCTCTAGATTGTTTCAACATTATTAAATTCTGAGGTTGTCTGAGCTTTCTGTTTGCCTAATTAGTGGAAATGTCCACACTTAGGCATTTACTTGCCCTATATATTTGTGCTCCAGAAATATATGACCGTGGCTTGCAAGAAATGAACCTTATTTGTGCCTCAATTAAAAATAAAGAATTAATAAATTTTCCAGAGTGTAAACAGATTTTTGTTTATTCAAGCATGGTGGTTCCAAGTAAATGTAATGTTAAATTTGGTTGTTTACTGGAAATAGCTAAAACCTGAAAAACAGACAAATTACAAAATAACTTCGCAAACAAATTTCTAATTTCAAATGGCATAATTTTGAAACAAACTCAAATAACATGTTTGCTGGTGGATATAAATGCAGATAATTTGAATCGATGTAAAATATACTGTATCAAGTTTCAAACTACGCAGAATTTTTTTTGTTGACCGTAAAAAAGAAAAAACATATAGTTTCTCAACTGAGAGATAAATGTTAGAAACACTTTGCATTTGTATCTAATTCTATAACAGTCGTTGTGGATAATGTGCTTTTAATGAACGGCTCTCATGCCAGTATAGTCTGGCAGTGGAGAAACTGCACAGCACATTGCAGACATTCTGTTTCCCTGAGTCTGCAGAGTATATGTGCCTGTGCACGGGATGTTAGCATTAATGAAACTCTGTTTCTCTGGGTTTGCAGTGAAGGTGTGCTCGTGTATAGGCTGTTAGCATTAATGAAACTCTGTTTCTCTGGGTTTGCAGTGAAGGTGTGCTCGTGTATAGGCTGTTAGCATTAATGAAACTCTGTTTCTCTGGGTTTGCAGTGAAGGTGTGCTCGTGTATAGGCTGTTAGCATTAATGAAACTCTGTTTCTCTGGGTTTGCAGTGAAGGTGTGCTCGTGTATAGGCTGTTAGCATTAATGAAACTCTGTTTCTCTGGGTTTGCAGTGAAGGTGTGCTCGTGTATAGGCTGTTAGCATTAATGAAACTCTGTTTCTCTGGGTTTGCAGTGAAGGTGTGCTCGTGTATAGGCTGTTAGCATTAATGAAACTCTGTTTCTCTGGGTTTGCAGTGAAGGTGTGCTCGTGTATAGGCTGTTAGCATTAATGAAACTCTGTTTCTCTGGGTTTGCAGTGAAGGTGTGCTCGTGTATAGGCTGTTAGCATTAATGAAACTCTGTTTCTCTGGGTTTGCAGTGAAGGTGTGCTCGTGTATAGGCTGTTAGCATTAATGAAACTCTGTTTCTCTGGGTTTGCAGTGAAGGTGTGCTCGTGTATAGGCTGTTAGCATTAATGAAACTCTGTTTCTCTGGGTTTGCAGTGAAGGTGTGCTCGTGTATAGGCTGTTAGCATTAATGAAACTCTGTTTCTCTGGGTTTGCAGTGAAGATGTGCCTGTGCATGGGATGTTAGCATTAATGAAACACCCACTATTGCATCCTGTTTTAATGTTATGCATTGACCCACGCACTGTAACACATGTTCACTCTAGTGTGTTTTTCAGCGCCTCTGCACTTTGAACTGATGCACTTGTTTTACGTCGCTCTGGATAAGAGCGTCTGCTAAATGCCTGTAATGTAATGTAATGTAATGTAACATTTTACTTTTTTAAATCTGTGCTTAAGTAACTTTTCACCCATCTGATCATCACAGGTCAGACTGTGTATAAGTCCCATCCATCCTGCCACTGCTAGCTAATGAGATGACAGTATTTTTGCAGAAAACATTGCCACCATTGACTTCGGAAAGGCTGAGGCGTTATTGTAAACTTTTGTCTCTTGCTCTGTGAAAGCAGTTCCTTCGCCGACACATTTATTTCCCTGCAGTCGTAATGTCCTCTCCGATCAAAGCTTAAATCAAAGCCAAAAAGGCGTTGAGGGAGGCTAATGGCGCCTGATGCTTCAGAGACAAGCTCATCCAGCTTAACTGATCTACGCTGATGAGAGACTGGGAATGGAGTCTGTGAGTTCTGTCCCTGCTCCTGTTCACTGCTGAATCCACTGCACAGCGTTATGTAATGTTGGGTTTTGTCACTTCCTACATCCCACGCACTCTTTTCAGGTACACATTATGCAGTTCTCCCCTGGCACCATCTTAAGTTCTCTAAGCATTTAGTCATCAGTCATTTCCCTCAGAAATAGAAGCCATCTTTCTTTCACAATTTGTGCATTTTGAACAGGTGTCAAGAACAAAAATAATTGTAATTTTTATCTGATGGCAGGAAGGAACATCATAATTTTTCATACCGAGCAGTGTGTCAATCATCACTGGGTTATGAGACTGACATTAAGGGTGATGGTGGCTTTCCCTTGCAGTCAGCTGACAGGTCCCCTTTCTTCTGTGATGGGTGTACACCACACACACACACACACACATGCACACACACACACACACACATGCATGCATGTGCACACACATACACACAAACATACACACACAAGCACACACACATATACGCATGCAGGCACACACTCACACCTGCAAATATACACACACACACACACACACACATACACATTGTGGTTGTTGTTGTTGAGGTTGTAGTCATGGTTGTGGTTGTAGTTGTTGTGGTTGTGGTCGTTGTTGTGGTTGTGGTTGTTGTTTTTGTGGTTGTGGTTGTTGTCGTTGTCGTTGTCATTGTCGTTATTGTGGTGATTGTGTTTGTTGTTGTTCTTGTTCTTGCTGAGTTTGTGGTTGTGGTTGTAGTTAGGGTTGTGGTTGTGGTTGTATGCCATACCATAGTGAGTTGTGTGTCGCAGTTTGCTTCGTTAATGAAGACTAAAGAACGTGTGTCAAAAGGAAGATTTCATACCGCCATCGGCAAAGGGATGATTGGCTATTGATTTTAGACACCTGAGCATCAACGCTAACATCCATTTTCAGTCTATCATATTATTTACAAAGACAGGCCCACTGGTTCCAGGCCATTCCAAACCTGGCCCAAAAAGTTTACTCTATTATGTTGTGTTTATAACACTATCTAAGTGTGCAAAACAAGCTCAAACTAGGGCAGATTTGATTGAACAATGGAGGGTTTTAGATAGTGACTCATGCAACATTTATGGGCAGCGCCCCAGATTGGAAAAAGGCCGGATCACACTCAAAGCATTCCTTTCCATATGAATAAAGAGGTAAAATTACACATCTTTTCAGAGAGTCTCCTCCACCCCTGGGTAACATGCGCAGGAGCTGGATCTGTCAGCGGGGTTCGAGCTGATAGCCTTTCAGGCCAAACGCGACCCTTTGCGGGGAAAGGCAGGTCTGCGCTGTGAGTTAATTAACACTGTGGCCATTTCTGGATCCCCAAGGTGGGTCAGCATGTTCCAAATGCGCTTTCGACATCTTTACATCCTTTAAATACCCACAGTCCAAAGTAAGGGAGGAGAGGTACCAGTTTAGGGTAACACGTTTAAAACGGTCAGAACGGCACACAAATGTAGCATAAATCACGGACCTGGCGCTCGGTTACGGCAGGTCGTAATGTGCCCTCGGATGACGTGCCAACGCGGTAGATGAAGCTGGCTCGGAGGCTGGCGCGCGATGGTCCTTCCGCGCTCCGCCCGCGTAAACGCTAAGTGCTCACCGCTATATTCGGGGCCGTAAGCTGAGCGGCCACCTGCTCTAAGCTACATCACGCTATTCCTGCCGCTCCTCATCCTCACTGCTGGAAGCCAGTGATAAACGAAGCAGGATGATTAGCGCTGGTCCTGGCAACCCGCACTGACCCCTAAACTACAACACTGCAAAGGACGCATCTATCTCATACAGGGTTGCCAGATGCTCGATTTTGGACTGCAGTGTCCGGTTTTCAAATTATGCACAGGTCTGAGCTTAATTGTGGTCCCGACCAGACAATATAAATGTCCGGTTTGCGTAACTGTTTGAAAATTGACTGGTAGTTTGGAATGGATCGTTTTTTACGTCTCCACTGTTACAGAAACGATTGGTTACGACAGCTCGTTTGTACGTGGATGATGTTCTGGGATATCCGGCAACCCTGACCTCATACGCAGTGATAAAGTCTGAAAAAGCCATGCACAGATTTCAAATCCTTTTTCTGTATCTCATTTTATCTCCGCTTAGCTTTGCCCAAATATTCAGTGTGAAATCCACTCTCGAAGAGTATATTTCACTATGATACAGTACATGATCTCAGGTGGACTCATGTAAACGCTGTTGGAGTAGAAATAATACCAAACATTTTACTGGGTAGGGAAGGCAACATTTTCTCCACCATTATTTAAAAAGAAAGGTCATTTGAGGACTGCTCCTCTTTTAGAGCGACATGATCAAGATGCAGCATTGCAGCTTTCCCTGAGAACACAGAAGACCCACTTAAATTAAGCCACATATCCCAGAGCAGATAGACAAAGCCTTAAATACATTAGACAACACACTGAGCGCCAGTTTTATCCAATCCGATGTTCGAAAAGAGCTGACTTTGATAGCGGCCTGTCTCTTTGATGCCCCGCCCCCAAGAGGACGGAATGTTTGCAACGCGCAGGGAAAAAAATGCGCTAATGTGGTTAATTAGCTTGAACTGCACGTTCTCCGGGTTCCTCTGGTCAATTACCCAACCTTTACACTGTCATTACTGAGGCGTCTTAATGTGCAGTTTAATTATGCTAATTGCAATTTAATGTTAATTATATCACCCATTTGTTGGTGATTTTATGTAATGGGTGTTTTTAATCCCAAAACCTTAAATGTTTATTCAAAAAGGGGCTGAGTGTTGCAGAAGCTACGGATCAGTTAAAGTGCACATTTTGAAGATTTGATTGTTTATGTCATATGGACCTAACATGGAGGTTGCACATAGGTAATGAGACAAGGTAACCCCATTTAGCCAATAACAAAAACCTTTGCTGGTACATGGCTACATTATGAACAAGAATAAACTCAACAGTGAGGAATATAACCTGAATTAAACAGTTTTGATTTGTAACATTAAAACTTTAACATTTGTAAACATTAAAACAAATATTCCAAATATAATCCCTGACCTGGACTAGAAATTAATGTATGTTGCTAACAAGTTGCTATATTGAAACTACAACAGTTGTCACGTACAGGCAGGCTAGTATGGAAATTTGGGTGGGGTTAAATATAGCAACTTGTTAGTAACTTACTTTTTTAAAGCTCTACAATTCAAGGTTGAGATTTAACGGGCGTAATTTGTGTTGTAGAATGAAACATGAAACTCTCTTAAGCTCATGGTAACCCTAGACCTTTTGTTCTGCAGAAATCGAAATCCCTATGGCATTGGAAATCTGCCAAGGGAACCCATGGCTCAAAAATACTGACTCACTCCCGAGTTTTTGGACTACTACGGTGGCACTCTACTGCTCGGGAGTTAAACCTGTTACTGTAAGGTCACAAAGCGGAAGGAGGTCAAAGGTCAGTCTTGGGACAGTCCACATCTCAGCCTCACACAGTGAAAGGTAATGAAGCACACTGGAGCCAGCGCTGCAGGGGAAGTGCGCTGGTGTGTGATGAGGAGGGGCAGTCGGTCCTGTGGAACAGGTGCAGAGCTGGTGTGTGATGAGGAGGGGCAGTCGGTCCTGTGGAGCAGGTGCAGAGCTGGTGTGCAGGGTTAGGAGACCACGCTCGGCTTTCTGGATTAAGCTGAACGGATTACGTGTCCTAATCGCATCGCTTCATTACCTGCGCTGTGTCAGCCTCTTTTATGGCTGAGCGCCTCCTCCTTCACACGGATGGACCTCTTGAAGGCCTCCTCCTTCACACGGATGGACCTCCTGAAGGCCTCCTCCTTCACACGAATGGACCTCCTGAGGGCCTCCTCCTTCACCAAAATGGACCTCCTGAGGGCCTCCTCCTTCACACGGATGGACCTCCTGAGGGCCTCCTCCTTCACCAAAATGGACCTCCTGAGGGCCTCCTCCTTCACATGGATGGACCTCCTGAGGGCCTCTTCCTTCACCAAAATGGACCTCCTGAGGGCCTCTTCCTTCACCAAAATGGACCTCCCGAGGGCCTCCTCCTGGACCTCCCGAGGGCCTCCTCCTTCACACAGGCAGAACGCCGGTCATTTGAGCCTCATTTCCATCACGTAGCCTACGAAGGACAGTGAAGAAAGGAGCCGTCCCGCTGCGAGGTGCCGTGTCGTTTGATTGGTGCGCCTGACCCCTGTGCCGTAAAACATGAAAAAAAAAGACTGAAAATGGCGCCCGAAACCGCCGGCGTGCCGGTTCTGCTGGATTTGGCGCAGGCACCGGGGCCGATATCGATCCAGACGGCAGCAGCACCGCGACCGTGCACGGACTCAACTGAAAGCACAGGACAAGCAGAGTGACAGTTTTTCTGTAAAAATCTAGCGTCTAGCCATCAGAAACCAGATCTCTTTTTCAGTGGAAAATAGGCGCAGGGCCACAGGCTGTCCTGTAGCAGCTATCACAGGCTTTCCTGAAGCTTTACAAGCTGATTTAAATGCCTTACTCAATTCAATAAAATATAAGTTAATAACTGATTTTTCACACTTCATTTAACATAATGGAATCTGAAAGAGAGGATTTGAAGCTATATTATCAGGGACAATGCCAAAGTGGTGAATCAAAGGCTATTCTAATATTATGAATAATATCTTCATTGATTTAAATGGCACAGGTGTCAGGTTCCAGGGGAACAATATTGACAGAAAATGTAAATTACAGATAAGATTTATGTGAAACGACTGTTTACTCAATTCTTCCTACTGCTTAGACACTGCTAAACTCTTTAAACACTCCTGAATGCCTTCACACAGTTTACAATAAAACGCATCACTAACCACAGTACAATACAATACAATCTGTTGGGATTGTATTGGTGTCTGACGGTTTATTTCCAAATAATTATCTGAACTATGCCTAGCATAGAGAGTTTCACTCATTGTTTAGGAGTTGTTGGTGTGAAATTTCCTGTCTAAATCAGGAATTGCTAAATGATGACAACATTTTTTAGCAATAATGTTTTAAAACTTGTAGATGATTTTCAGTTACATGCGACCGTGCACACTATACTGTGAAATGAGATTATGATTGGGAGTTTGAATCCTGAAATGCCAGTTGGCTGTGAGTGAGATTTTGTCGAAGGAGCCTTTCACACACTGTTAGCTCATTGTCCAGCAGCCATGCACTGTGTGTTTACATGATACATGCTGCAATGCTAACATTTAATGCTCCACATGGCCTGGCATGCACCACACAGTATTAATATGTATTTATTAATATGATTATACATTCTCAAAAATACAGCTGGCTAATTCCTGCAATAACTACAAATATGGTGCAATGGTCCATACTGTAGTTTTTTATATTACATTTTTTCCATGAGACCACAAAACATGCTATGATTGATGTAAACAGTCTTGACATTTATTATTATTATTATTATTATTATTATTATTATTATTATTAATAGTATTCGTATTATTATTATTATTATTATATAGCAGTTTAAAAAGTGCTTTACAAACAATAAAAGTTGGATGGGGCAGATAGAGACAGCAGAACTAAGCTGAACTAAATGAAACTAAAAGGATGCATTCGCATCAGTTTAGGGCCCCAAACATTCCCGAGCCACCAAGTGGGAGTGATTTATTTTAAAGCACAGCGAAATGCTAGGGCTGCCACTGTTTACATTAATCCCTCTTTCGAAGAGGAAAGGAAAGGGGGGGGGGTAATTGTTGGTTGAAGGTCAAGTACCAGCGTGACCAGCATTTTTGTAGTCATAAAGCAAACACCATACACACAGACGCACACACACACATACGGACACACACATGGACACACAAACTCACACGCACACACATACATACAGACAAACACACACACACACACACATGCACAGACACACACACACACACACACACACACACACACAATGTCAACTCAGTACGAGAATATTAAACAAACCACTTGTGCGATGGCCAGCAGTGCCCAAATAAAGGAATGTTATCACTATGCCTTATCAGGTAATGTGAAACAATGCCTCTTCCAGCCCCTTGAATTAATCTATAAACCTTCATCAGCTTAATCTCATCTCATACAAGCCAAGAACCTGCTTAATATTAAATACAAGATCTTCAGAGCTCAGACACCATCGAGCGTGTTCTGGGTGGTAGGGCCGCAGGAAAGGAATAAGGGATCTTACAGCGCAGTGCGGCTCTGAGAAGACCACTGATTATACATACAAGATTATACATATGCAGGTACATAAATAAATGCATATACTGAGGGTCCAACTCACCAGCATTGTGTTTATAATTCCAGAGCACGTTCCTGAGCGTTTAATGAATACTGATTGTGTAGATGGGCAGAGAGGCCTACTGATATAGTTAAGGTGGGCCAGATGATGCAGCACATCCGGCTTCCCCAGGGTTTAATGGTGTGGTGTTACTGCACCAGCAGAGGGCGCTAGGACAGAGCTGAGGCCGTTACACCCCAAGGAAGCCTTGGATTGGCTCTGCTGATCAAACACGCGACCCTGACACCAAAATGAAACGGACGCACGGGTTTGGACTACATTACAGTGCCAGATTAACCGGTTTTATTCTGTTTACATTCACCAGCAGTTCACTGGCATTTGGTATCACAAGAACTGCTGATTTCTTTTTCTTTTTGTGAGTGACGTCATAATGTATGTATGTGTGTGTAAAAGGCTTCTGGTGTTCTGAGCAGTCTGATGGGAGATGAGAACATTTCTGTTGAAAAATTATGAAAAATGATGCTATGTAATTACTGTAATGGCCATTTTAAAAAAAACATTTACTTTGCAATTACAAATAGAACCAGTAGGTGGGGCTCCTAACCTCTGTGTCATTGGAGCCTTTTTTTTCGCTATGTAGCCTAATAATTGTAACGCATATCCTCATCAGAGCTAACATAAAAAAGTTTAAGTACTTTCATTTTTTGACATAATACGAAATGTGTCTTGGATGACAAAAAGAAACATAACAGTAAAAATATGTATATATATATTTTTTTTTTCTTTGAATTTTATTGTAGGTTTCAGCATAATAGAAGGTATGGGTCTTGAGGTGAAAACTAGATATGCAATAAATGAATTAAGATTCAATTTGTACAAAACAAATATAAATAATTAGGCCTACAAGCAAAAAGAAAGACATACTGTTGTGTTGTAGTACAATGTAGTATTGCCTCTTTGTGCACATTTTAAGCATCCCCTTGAGTTTTTTGATGCAAGGAGGAAAAGCACTTTGCCAGGTTTCAGAGAATACAGGGCAGGTCTGTCTATGACAGAGTGCTCTTTGCACAAAAGAGCATGCATTTCTTCACTTGTTTTTCAAATAAAGGAGAGTGAGGATGGTTATCCCACTGCCACCGTATCTAAACAAGTTTGTACTGTTTTTATTATTGTTGGCCAAAAAAAAACGAGCATGGTCTGTCTCTTTGAAATGAAGACGAGTTATCTTTGTACCACCATAGAAAGATGAATCGTCTACATTTTTAAAATCATTAGAGCTCTGCCTCTCTTCCCCCTCTCTCCTACTAGCACCAACCTGTTGGATAAATTCAAAGTCAAAGCAACAACTCCTAACAAGAAGAGGGCGGGGCCCACATGGAAGGGAGCACATTTTAGGAGATGCATAGAGCTGTTCTTCACTCTTCATTCTACCTTCATTTATAACTGCTGGTATGGTGGATACGCTGTGATTACAACAGGCCTGGTCATGACATGGGTCAAGGGAGTGGTGGGGTACTCTTATTTGACTTTCCCTGTTTTGGCATTATCAATGCGTACTGTTGTTTTTACCTGGAGTTTTTTATCTGGAATAAATAATGGTTGTACGGAGTGACTGATGAGGTAGTGATAGTTGGTTAATGTTGGGGGGGGGGGGCACAATGACCTGTGTAAAATGTGAGCACACTCTGTTCTAAGGGGGCCAGTGGTAGTCAGTAAGCTCCTCCCATACTGATGATGTAAAAGTGGAGCATGCTCTGTTCTGAGAGGGCCAGCTATAATCGGTAAGCTCCTCCCACACTGATGATGTAAAAGTCGAGCATGCTCTGTTCTGAGAGGGCCAGCTGTAATCAGTAAGCTCCTCCCACACTGATGATGTTAATGGTGAGCATGCTCTGTTCTGAGAGGGCAGCTGTAATCAGTAAGCTCCTCCCACACTGATGATGTTAATGGTGAGCATGCTCTGTTCTGAGAGGGCAGCTGTAATCACTAATGCCCAGGAGCACCACAGTGGACAGGTGATCATGTGAGCACAGAACCTTTTCACTGCTGGAAAAAATGGCCTCGGCCATCCAAGCCAATGAGGTCCGGTTTGCTGAGAGAACTCAAATCCCCACACGCACGGCAGTTTGAACAGGCCCAGCACAGCTAAGCAAAAAAGAGAGAGAAAATAACAAGATATGTATTCCATCAAGGGAGCTGAGTGAAATTTCTGACATCAGCCTGTAGGGGGCAGGACTGAGCACACAGGGACACACTCCTCTCTGTGTCATGGGTGTCTGGAGTTTTCAGGGCTCTGCACTCTGGATTTTTAAGGCCTGTGATTTGGCCTAAACTTCCAGAGGAGCTCTAATCCAGCGCATTGTTAATCTGGCTGTAGGATATCCACTCAACAGGAGTGGGAAATGTAGCCCCCCCACCCACCCACCCACCCACCCAATCAATCAGTCAGAGCTGCCTAATTCGACCATTTTGCTCCTGTTTTCTACTCTTGGAGAAAAAGGGCCGGTCAGAAGTAAAGGCACATTTCACCGGCGCTCTTGGCTCAGAGTACAGGCAGCTCAGCTTGCTCCGCGTTCAGTAAGCGTTAATACACCCCCCGCGGTTTTAGGGAAACGCGACGGCAGCCAAGCCTGGCTGCACCGCCCGCGTTCCCCACAGCGTTTGGCCCGCTGCCCTCCGGGGCGGCTCCACGCACGGTGGCGTTAGCCAGCTCCACCCAATCAGAACCGGGGCCAGAGCAGACCTGTTAGAGTGCCCTAAGAATGGGCCCCCTTTACCCCACAGGCCGAAAGCAGCCCTGTTAGAATGCCCTCAGAATGGGCCCCCTGTACCCCACAGGCCCAAAGCAGCCCTGTTAGAATGCCCTCAGAACTGGCCCACTCCAACTCACATAGAGGAACGTGATTCTTTTATGAATATAGGAAATGAATCGTTTTCAACCATCGTGCCTCTTTGTTTACATTACTGACGCTGATATATAGCACAGTCCACTTGTATTTGAAATGTACAGTATATCACTTATCTTTTGCTGTGACATGTGATGTACTTGTTAATTTACCTACAGAGAAAGAGGCTGTGCTTGGCCTCTCTAGATATGGTAAATGGTAAATGGACTGCATTTATATAGCGCTTTTATCCAAAGCGCTTTACAATTGATGCCTCTCATTCGCCAGAGCAGTTAGGGGTTAGGTGTCTTGCTCAGGGACACTTCGACATGCCCAGGCCGGGGATCGAACCGGCAACCCTCCGACTGCCAGACAATCGCTCTTACCTCCTGAGCTATGTCGCAATATACCTGCAGTGAGGTATATTAGCGCGTAACATATTCAGTAACACTTTACATTAAGTTGCAGCTACACCTGTCTAGGTAAATTGTTACTAATTAGGTAACATGGTTGCTATTTAGGTTGTTATTGAGTAACTCAACAGTTAGCGGCATTCTTAATAACACAGGAATATGTTTGCATATTTTAATTAACTCATAGGCCATAGCTTCATGATACACAATAAACAAAACCTTGCCTGTTAATTTCACAACGTGTCTTCATGATACGGAATGGTTTCATTTTAGCAGGTCAGATATAACACGAATGGCCTTTCACACTGTGTAATTAAGAATATCCCGTTAACTGTTGTTCCATGTTACCTATGTCGGAGTTATTCAATAATAAAGTCTCGCTACAAAACTACTTACAATTTAACGACACAGATATAGCTGCAACTTAATGTAAAATGTTACCCATAATCCCACTGATGAAGTACGATACGTTTATCTTTACACTCATGAAAAACCTTAAGCAAATACCTTTTTACGGCTGTGGTAACCATCTAATGATTATTTCATTGCATGCCTAAAAAAAAACCTTCTGAATACGATTTGGCACATGCATGATGTATAAGTACTGTAAATAAAAATTTAAATATGACACACTAATGCATTTCAAAATACATTTCTAATCATGCTGTGTCCACAACATAGTACGCCATGAATATCATCTTTCAGTGTTGAGGACATCCTGGCAGTCTAGGGAGATTTCAGGGTTGCATTGTCCCTTAAGGACACGTCTGTACTGTTATAAAGCGCCTGTCACTACTCATAAATTCAGAATGACTCTTTTTTCATACATAAACATAATCAGTAAATAGTAATAAGATTTTGTGGCCTTTTAGAGACTAAATCAGTCTGACAATAAAAATAAATGTTAGATTCTGATATGAAACATATTGTAGATGAAGTGAATCAAAACCAGTTTTCCATTAACCTAGTTTAAATAGCCTGTTATAAAACATGAGAAATTATACGACCTTGATATCAAACCGCAATTCAGAACACCTCTATTTTTTATCACATATTTATCGACTATATTCTAAATGTATATTGGTAAAAGCATGAACCATATAGACATATCTATGGTATCTAGTAGTAATCAAATATTCTTTCCATACGGGCAGCCAAGTACTTTCAATAAGCAGGGAAATTAAATTGAAATCAGAGCAGATATGGACGCCACACGCCTGTGCTACGGAGAGAGCTCTCGTTTTCCTGGCGGCAAGCTGGCGGGGGCGGACCGTCTGCCGTAACCGCGTCCAGCCCCGCGGCTAGCTGTCGCCTCGTATGGATACGGGCACGGTGCGGGTAGATAACGAGATTACCGGGCGTTCGCTCCGCTGCTCGGCTCGGCGGCTCCTCCTCTCCCGCCGGTGGGAGGGCACCGCCGCACGCAGAGGGTTAATGCTCTGCCAGCGGGACCCAGTGCCTGCGGGACCCGGTGCCAGCGGCGCCGGAGCGCTAACAGATTTCTCTTATCTCGCGGCGCGGGGGCTTTGCATAAGCCGCGGAGTTCGTCGTTTGCCAAGCGCTTTGTGTCAAACTGACAGGTGTAAAGAGTTGTCTGTGGCAGCTAATTGCAGGTACAGAACATATGTTACCAGAGTGCAGGCGTGTACTCAAGCATGGTGCCAGGGTGTCATGCACTCAATGATGTTGCCATTGTTGTAGTAAGTATTATTTTTACCTGCAGTTAGTAACAACAATAGTGTGTGTTATATTGTTATACTATACTACGCTACACTGTGATACACTATACTATACTATACTTCGTGTTTTCTGTCCTGTGGAGGAATTATGCTTAATTTCTGTTCTGTATCCAGCACACTGAAAAATCAATTCTTCAAAATATACTACACACACAGCCCAAATTAGTGGTTTACAGATAATAATGCGGTGATGTCACTCTGTAAATGTGTGCCCATTTGTTCCATAGCCAGTATTGTCCATTGCTCTGGTTAAAAAGCCTGACTGTAATGTAATGAAATGATACATTTGGTTCCATTGCTTCCATTAACAGAAGACCCACCAGAAATTGTCATATTTACTACAGAGTAACATTACAGTATGATAATCTTTAGTCTCTTTCATTTGGTTTTACTTGGATCTTGCTGGATTACTGTGCATCACAGAAACATGTTGAACAAAGCCCTGGTGTAGAAGCCATAGGTGTAGATTCCAGGGGGGACGCAGGGGATTCGTCCCCCTCAATATTTAGAACACATGCATTTGCCCCCCCCCCCCCCAATAATGAAAGAAGCATTTCCACCATAACGTGATGCAGAAAAGGCACAAATTGGTGCATAAAAATTCACCAGAATGCACAAAATTAAGCGTCAAAATTTCCTGGGGGAAGACCCCCCGAACCCCCCGCTTAATGTGTCGTCGTCCCCCAATGTTCAAACGAAACCTACGCCACTGGTAGAAGCATATGACGATGTGGCCTCATCAAGCCTATGCATTGGTTTCAGAGGTGACTCTCCATTGCAGACATCAACTCAGCGCTTCTGCACCACAAGGCAATGGGATGTACTCCTTCCCAGCCAATGGGCGGCTAGTGATACAGCCGAAGCCCGAACCTGCTATGTCCAAGCTTCACGGCCCAGCCTGGGCTTGTGCTAAACATCCCTACTCAGGAGCACCTGCAGAACATGCGCTGCAATTAAGAGAGGCATTCTACACGTGACATAAATGGATGGAGTGGCAGGCACAGAAGCTCACTGATGCCGTTACAGGAGTCGCACTTCGAAAGCAGAGTTAAAATGAGCAGCAGGTCCAGTAGTGGATGGGAGAACCTCAGAGAAACTACCCACTGGAGCCAACCCAGAAAACTAAACACTGAGGCTCTTGTTGCCAATGGGGAGTAGATGTCAATGTGACATCCAAGTGGCGTCACAGACATGTTTTAAGAAGCAGGTTTTAATTTTTCAGATCCTTTTGCAGTCAACTGCAAGGTCAAATACACCAAGGCATTTCCAAGGTTTGGGATAAACTGTCCTACCCAGCAACAGTGTTTTGCTATCAGCCCAAAAAAAAAAAAAAAGTGCCTAAGAAATTAGCTTACAGTCAGCCACCATCTTATATACGAAAATTATTCAATAAGAAATGCAATTTTAAAAACTGGAATAGCGCTTATATTTACTTGTTTGGGACCTTGAAATGCTTGCAAGCCTTCTTGTTGATTTAGGATATTAAGTTGGGATGAAAATAATTGCCTTTTAATTCATAATTTTTTTTCTCCAAGTCAGTGAGGATCCGTTGGAAACAGCTGCAGGCCAGTTTGCCTAATCTGGAAAACTGATCACAACCCACCTGCAGTGATTGATGCTGGCTATTATATGCATGGGAAATGATTGATGAGGAAGCTTCATATGTTGCTGCAGAATAACAAAAGACTAAATATAAATGATCATAATACACTTACCAGTTGTGAATAGTCTGTAATGAATTACATGCATTAAGTCGTCATTTATTATGATTCAATGCATAAATGTAATTGTAGTTCAATAAACTCTTGTCATACAAAGAAAAAATGATCTTCATAAAAACAACAATAAAAATTAAAAAATGAACAAAAAAATTTTGGACACAATTAATTACTATCAACATAAATAATGTCTATGCTTATAACAAAATTGGGATTAAAGAGCAGTTAGTTTTTCATCAGCATGCAGGTCCAACAGTACAGAACAATATCAAACAGTCAGAACCATAGCGACGGTATACTTTGTGTGCTGATTGGCGTTGGGGTGGGGGGTGGGAGGTGGGGCTGTAACTTGCTGATAACTCACATTTCCATTATTAATTATTTAAGTGTGTAATTGTGTGGCACTCATAATTAAACTTTTTTATTTTTTATTTTCAGAAACTTAATTTGTAATAAATTTCATTTATCAGTGTAATTAAATAATGTGTGAATGCACCCCGTTCTGTCATTCTGAGCTTCAGAATAAAACAAACTATATCTAAAAGCTGTTAGTATCACTTTCCTGCACAGAACACAGTCAACAAATAAACAACAGACTGGTAATTATAATGCGCCTTCATACTGTTGACACACCCTGTTAGCGGATTGTTTACCAGCTGAATGTTGTATGACATATTTATTACGATTGAGGCACATAACTGTCAAAGCAAATGTGCGGTGAACTTTGGTAAGAGGAAGCAATTGGTGACTCGATACATCAGTAGCCATGCCACGGAGAAGCCAAGGCTGTGATACTTAATCCAGTCCCCAAATATCCACAATTTGGTGATTTTTCTGTCAAAGATTCTCAGTCAGTCTGCTGTGCAGTGTGTTGTTTTGTGTCATGTTGTGTTGTGTTTGTTATGTTATGCTATGCTATGCTATGCTATGCTGTGCTATGCTATGCTATGTTATGTTTTCTTATGTTATGTCCGTTCTCATATTCTTACAGGAGAAAGGTCTTGAAGGTGTATTTTGAAATGGGTGTACTACATATGGTGCTTTCTGACTGATCAAGGTCTGCAGTATGATGTTAACTTTAAATCTTCTAATAAGTTAAAATGTGGTTTGCCTTCAGAACTTTCACTTTAAAATCACAGAAAGTGTCTTTCTTCATAACAGTCTGACATGTTAACCTTGGTGAGATGAACATGAACAAAATGAACTTGCATTTCAATGTAATCAAAGTTTAAAAAATAAATACATAAATAAATAAATAAATACTATAGTCTGGGCTGTGATAATACTGATTTCTAACTCAATTCAACAGAGTAACTTGATTTTTACTGTTTCCATCAGACCAAAGTTTAAAGAGCCACTGATGTGGCATTTATTGCTTCCCTTATCCCATTAATGATCAATGATCAATACTTTTAAATTATTTTATTGACTTGCATAAATGTGTGCTGAGACAGAATGAAAGTAGCAGAATGAAACTATGAATTTATTAAATGAAATGATCTGAAATGATCATAGACAACCTTTCTGACAATAAAACGTACCTATCTGCTACTGAATCCGTAACCTGATCTGATTTGATATTTCAGTGTACCACTACACTGTCACTTCAAGTGATGTATATAAACGAACCAGGAACTGCTGCCGTTCAGACGTGTGCTCCTGAGGGAGGTATGTACAGGGAAGACAGACAGCAAAAAAAGAAGAAGCATTTCAGTGATGGAACATTCAGATCTGTATTGCTCTCATTTTCCATGACCTTCCTCTCAACAGTTTGTCTGATAGTTCTGCAGTTCTACAATATGTCTTTTTCTTTCTTTTTCTTTCAGTCCTCAGCAGCGCATTTCCTTGCCTCTGGGGTTGGGGGGGGGGGGGGGGGAGTAGCAGTAAATTCCTATTGCTGGTCTTCAGGTCATTTACATTATATAATGCTCCTTTTCAAGAACAGAGTTTAAGAGCGGAGTTTTATTTTTTGCTTCAGAGACGGGCCCCTGGAAAGTTATGCTGAGAGGCTATTGATGTCCGCAAGCTTGCTTATGAAACCCGACGCCCACCATGTGCAGCTCCCATAACACAGCATCCAGACAGGAAAGGGGCCCTCGCTAGGTGATCATCTGATCCCCAGTATTTTTGCACCCCCCAAAAAATATCTTGGTCTGCCAGGCTGCCCTGCAACCCAGGAGCTGTAAACAATTTTCTCCGTGCCCCCGTGCACTCACCCCAATAAATATGTTCCCCAAGCTCGGGGTGGTTTCATCGCAATGTCCACTTGTTTCCACATTTAACACCGTGCTTCTATTCTGGGGGGACGGGGGAGCGTTCCCTGGCTACTGGTTCTGAGGGCATGCTGAAACAGGTTGCGTGCCAGAGCTCTGAGGTCTCCTGTAAGAAAAGTCACTGGGTTTTTTTTTTCTTGGCTGTTGTTCTGGCTGCAATCATCTAGAGTACATCAATCATTCGAAGCTATGATCACTGTATCATAACACATATTACAGTTCTGTCTGATTCTGAGAAGATAAGCAGAATCTGTATGCAAATATTCTCGTCTTTATCAGCGAGCGTGACAGCAGAGGTAAATCAGCTTTGCGCTGTTTAGACTAAATTATTAACGTGTTTTTTTCCTGCAATTTTGTTTAATAAAATGTTCTGCATATATTATTGGTCATTTTTGCCGGATTTGTTTTGTGTTATTACTCCTTTCGTCAGCTTTGTCACGGAGCATTTAATTACCTCTAATAGTGTAAAAGAATTCATGGAGCAATACGTACGCTAGCGCGGAGAGACCGCTGTCTTTACAGCCGTGCATCGTGCCTGTTGACGTCCTTGGAAAGGATACGAACTTGATTCGGGTTATATTTAATTTCGCCTGCATGGCCGACGGCTAGGAAAGCAGACGTGACATTCAAGCTGACAGTGACGCTTCTGAGTGACAGACGGAACGCTACACTCCGAAACTGCTGACTCAGCCTTTATTCCTGCCGAGTCAGAGCCGCGCGTCTCTCTGGACTTCCATTATCATACATTTCAGCTTCTCTCACAAATACGGCCCCTTTACACAGCTGCATACTTTATTGAAGCCACCAGGGGTTACGTGAGGAGGCTCAAAGGCGCAAAGCCAGAGTCTGCCGCGGAATAAAACTTGAGACCTCGGAGTTACAAGCACATGTGCCACAGCATTGTAATGCGTTGATGTCCAATTCGGCCCCTTAACAAAACCTCACGTTGCCTCCGTCCACGGCCTGGTCCAGCAAAGAGCGGAAGGAGTGTTGCCAATTTAGCGTCTTTGTCGCTGGATTTAGCGACTTTTTGACTTCCCTAGCGACTAAGAATCTAATCTACCAACTCTAGTGACGCCATTGGACGTCATCACGCAATCTAGCAACTTTTAGCGACATTTCAGAGAGCCAATAGCGTCTTCTGTTGAGATTTTCTTGGCAACACTGAGCGGAAGCGCAGGAAAACAGGGGAGAAACAGCAATGCCTGCTGGGAAACAAACAGCACAGGTTGCATATTTTCAGGACGTCTGGGGTCTGGGGGCAGCCATTTCCTAAACGAATTAGCCAGCCGGAGGATTCCTCCCTCCCCTGCAGGTTTCCCGAGCGGACGCTTCGTTGGCTTAACGGACGCGTGCATCGCCCCGGCGGGGCCTGCCGAACGACTTCCTCTGTCCATCACTGTCAGCGCGCGGCTCTTCGGGGACCACTTCCATTCGATAGCGCGCGGGCAACGCACTGCGATTCACAGGCGCATCAACTGGCTTACAGCGTGCGCCCATTATCCTTTTACTGTACAATATGTATTTACACAATTCCCACAAGTGACTCTCCAGGAAAAAAAATCCTGAGTCAATATTAAATACTTTAAGAGCCTCGGTATGTGTTTCCACATGTTAAACCTGGAGGTATCTGTTGCATAGAGAGGAAGGGAAAAAATCTGAATAAAGAGGTTTGATAAAGGTAATTAATTTTATTCTCTTGTCGTGGCTTACATCTGAAGTTACGTATGCACATTTTCTACTTTTAATATCATGCTTTTGTAACCAGCATATAATTCTGACTTATCATTGCCATTTGAAGGAGGTACTTGCAATGAGAAGATTACTGTAAGATAAGAGATAAGAAATTACACACGCCCAGCCCTGCTTATATAAGGTACGGTGGTGCAGTGGGTAGTCGCCTCACAGCAAGAAGGTTGTGAGTTCAAATCTCGGCTTGGGGCCTTTCTGTATGGAGTTTGCGTGTTCTCCCCCTGTCCGCGCAGGTTTTCTCCAGGTACTCCGAAGTAGGCTAATTGGAGACTCTAAATTGCCTATAGGTATGAGTGTGTGAGTGAATGGAGTATGTGCCTTTCAATAGATTGGCGACCAGTCCAGGGTGTGTTCCCTCTTGCCCAATGCACGCCGGGATAGGCTCCAGCACCCCCCGCGACCCTGCTCAGGATATGCGGGTATAGATAATGGATGGATGGATAGTCAATGTGTTGTTTATGGGACGGCAGTACAACTGCACTCAAGCGAGACTCTTCAGGAAGAGTAAAATTGTGAACAGTGCTGTGCAGCACACCCTAATGTTGGGAATAATTAGGCTACACAGAGAACATGGTCTTGCTGCAGCTTCAAATGGCTGATTTATCTGCATACTTGCAGGGGCCACGTTCAGAGCTTTATTAAACGAAGCACACAGGGTTATAATGTTTTAATAAATATTAATATAGTGCCATGTTGCTGTGTGTTTGACTTTACTAAAGGACATTAAATGCTGAACGGTCTCCGTGCAGCCAGATGGTCTTCTTTTTGAGAGAAGGCAGAACAAATCCTAGCCTAAGAAATTGAAACTCTGTTTGTTATCATTTATGGCAGAATAATTCAGGTGGTTTTGCTGAAACTGGTATAGCCATCTTCTAGATATTTTTTGATCTCTAAAGAAAATTCCTGATTCTACACTCAAAGACTGTCAAACCTTTTTTTTTTTTTTTTTAAGTAGTGATCTCCCTCCCATTCTTTATTCAGCTATATGGGGATTCTGCCATACCGCTTTCACCTGTCCATGACCTATAGCAGCAGTCTCCAACCCTGGTCCTGGAGAGCTACACGGTCTGTTGGTTTTCATAGTGACTCTGCACTTCCATGAATCAATTATAGCAGTTGATTGCACAGTTAACTCAACTCACCTAGTGTCTTGGGTCTCAGTTGGGTGCTGATTTTAAGGTGAAAACAAAAACCCGCAGACCCTGCGGCTCCCCAGGACCGGAGTTGGCCACCCCTGCTATAGGTGTATGTGTTACGCTCCCTTGCCTTGTGGAGTCAGCGTGCCTGTCTCAGTCCTGCAGGTGGAGCTGATTAGAGCTTGATTGCCTGACGATGCAGACCTGTGTCTGTCTGACAGCCCAGTGGATAAAGCCTGAAGACACCTCAGTTGAGATGGCTTTTTAAGAGCTTCCTTTCAAGATTCCCATTGCTGCCTTTTGTAGTACAATTTGCAGCTGCTATGTTTTGTTTTCTGTTTATGTTGGTACTTTTCTTTTGTAGATTGCAGGTGGTCAGGCAGTTTCTTTTCTTTCTTGTTTTAACACATTTTTTGATAGTTAGGCCAGAGTAGGTAGAAAATTTGCCAGAAGACTCACTCCTTTTGCTTTTCCCTGGTAGTGAGGTTACATTTTCTTTTTGTGAAGCCAGATATAAAGGCCTGACCTACTGTCTATTTGGATTTAGACACCTTGTTGGATGTACTGTCTCTTTATGCCAGTCCCTCAGCTGAGCTACACCAGGGCTGCCCAACCCTGTTCCTGGAGATCTATTGTCACCCCAACCCTACCGAGCACACCTCATTCAGCAGCTAGAGATCTCGTTCAGCTGATAATTAGTAGAATCAGGTGTGCTAAATTAGGGTTGCAGTGAAAACCGACAGGACCGTAGATCTCCAGTTGCAGTGTAGCACTGAGCTACACTTTCACCAGCTTCCCCCTGGGCTACTCGGTGTTCATATTGATTCTGTTGGCTATTTCTATTAGATGCAAGTCTATCATTTGGAAAATATCAGACAAAATACATGCAAAACTATGTTCAACAAGTCGTGGTTCTTTCTGTCAACATTCCCAGTCCGGATGCAAATGAGCGGATTAATTTAAGTCGTATTTATTGCACGTGAGATGAAAATGTTAGAAAACTGTTGAATGTTTAATTCATTCTCTGCCGATTCAAGAGGAGATTTGAACTTAACCGATGGGTCAAAGTGTTATGCGATAGCCAGGAGATGTTCTGCCACAGGTCACAATGCATTCTGGGCTTTCTCAACTAGAAAAACTGTCTGTGAACACCCCATTTATTTTGAGCTGGTTCAGTTTGTCCTCTGGGGGTTCCTTCAGACCTGACCATAAGGTATCAATATTGCAATTGTCAGAGGGAGGGAGTCTGAAAACTCAATTCCTTGCATGGATAAAATTATTGTGCTTATTATAATTCAAATGCAGACCATGTTATTAAAGTTTTGCCACCGATGCGCACTATGCACATTTTCCAGACAGCAAACCTACAGCTCTCCTGAAATGCAATTTCATGGAAATATTGTACGTTTTGCCAGCTTTTCTGCAAACACTAATGTTGAACCACACACTGGGTGGTGCCAAATTGGAGCTACATTGGAGTACTTAAAGTGTGCAGTCACAGTCAAAACTGATCCTAGCCCAGAAACAGGCTTACATCTTAGATGAAAGTCATATTTCTATGTCAGGATAGTATGAAGTATTGAGAAAATGTGAAAACCCATGAACAAGCATAGCAAACAATTACATATTTTATGAAAAACAGAGACTCTGAGCCATTGTCTGTTCCTCTTGTAAAATACAGTATGCTCAAATTTCCATTGTACTATGAATAGTTTTTTTTTGTAACCATACCTGAGCTTTAAAAATCTTTTAAAAATCTTAAAAGCAAAGCACAGCATATCATAGTCTCTAAAGGTTTCTCAATAAATGGTTGTCAAGCCACTGTCAAGGAAACCCAGTTAAATGCTCGTACATTCATTTGGAACAAAGTTGAGTTCTGGGTATACGACTCTAGAATCGATTTCACAATTAACTGAGATCTTTTCAAACTCCGGGAAACAATGTCCAATCTATAGACCAGTGGTTCTCAAGCTGGGTCCTGGGGGACCACTGTGTATGCTGTGGTCTGTGTATGTGTCCCCAGCCTTATCCAGAAGAGAGTCTTTGCTAAGCACCTTGATTAGCAGAATCAGGTGTGTGCACCCAAACTGGCCCTTTCTGGATAAGACTGGGGACCCCAGCTCTAAAACATGAAAAGCACATAATTAAGAAAAATTAACAGCTTGTTACAATTCTGGGATTGCAGTAGTGGTTGGAATGAAACCAGCATGCATGTTGGTCTCCCAGGACCGAGTTTGAGAACCACTGCTCTAGACCAATTTCCATTTTACCCACCATCTCAAAGGTCCTCAAAAATTATCCCACATCAGATTGTTAACCTATTTTCACAAAAATGACATATTATTTAAACACCAATGTGGATTCAGGAAATCATGTTCTGCGAACATGACCATTACCCGTTTTGCCAACGCCTCATTCCGCTGCCTGCTGGCTCTGTGCAAATTCAGAGAGCTCCTTCTTGCCCTGTTCGCTTTCAAGGTGATAAATGCAAATCTACTGTGAATTATATCACTGAGTTATAACATTGTGTGCTTTCATATATCTTGGCAACTCCACTACTATTCTGGATAAACAGGAAGAAGTAAGCCCGCCATATTTTCATACACAATTACATCCATTATCAAAAGTCAACCATCAGAATGCATGGCCACGTAGGGCTGTTTCTTTCAGGCCAGTGCCAGCCGCGCACAGTATACTGTATCTAGACCGGTTGTGCTTTGAAGGGCACTGTTGCATTAGCAAGCAACCCTGTCCTTGACGTCTAAGAAGGCCCATAAATCTAACAGGAGGCATATTAACACAGTGTTTAACCTCTGACAGTCCGTGCAGTCCTATTTTTAGAAAACCTCTGGAACGCGTTGCGTTTCATAAATGGAATCCGGAGTCTTAAGTGGGAATTTCCACATCTGAACGATGCTTTTTAAACAGATCCATAATGTCTTTTAATGTCTGAATGATGCTTTTTCGCAGATCCATAGTCCCTGAAAGCAGTCTTACTCTGATAATTCAGGGAAGACACTCACTTCAGTGCCTGTAATAAGACCCTCACCTGTGGCCCATTAGGAATGTGGACCGCATCACCTAAGCAACACTGATATAAACACCATTAACTCAGGAGACTGCAGTGATCCATCACGCCGTTAGACACGGCATTAATCATCATGTGTTTCTGTGCTACTCCCCATGTTTAATATCACGCCTAACACTAATGCCATATTTCACTGCCTTTCAGTCCCGTGAGCTTTGTTATAGCGCCCATTGTACTCCGTCCGCGAATAACCAAGTTAACGGACTTAAGAACTGATATGACAATTAATCTTTTTCAGCTAAATGTACTTGCTTGTGTGTTTTGAAGCTTTTCTTTTGAGGGAACGAGGTTCAGTGACACTGACAGGTCATTTTAGATGAGTTACAGTGTATATGCTCACGTTGTGTCCAGCTACTGAAGATAAATAGTAAAAATGCATTAAGTAAAAGTCGTATGACATTAATGGCTGATATTCAATTCAGTGTTTCTCTGGGACCCATAAACAGCTATAACATGACAGCTGAACATGGTTTCCCAGAATGCACTTGCTCAGTTTGCAATAGGCAGAAAGAGGTAAATAAAACATAAAGTTCCATATACTTCTGTGCTGTCATGTCACTGAATGAAGTATTAACTTTTTAAAAATATGGTCTCAGCAATCCGTATCACTGTATTCAGTGGAACATAGCCTTTTACAGACGTACTGTGTAATACATGTGTAATTTCATGGTTAACCCTGACCTGGGATATCTAACCACCATGTGTTTAAATGAGCCACACTTGCCGCAAGGGTTTCGGTGTCAAAATTATATGGGTTCCTGTTTCAAAGCAAAACCTCCACACAGGTCATCGAAAACATCCAGTTGGGAGGTTCTTTTTTTAAATCAAAGCAATTACTGACGTTCTGTATCAAGTTCCGGTCAGTGTCAATCAGTATAATCGTAAAATAATGATATGCAGCTGCCGATTGGCTCCGCCTCCTAAGGCGAGGCGCAGACTGGGCCCCACAGACGGGTGCTGACTGCGCCCGTGCCCTCTGTGCCCAGCACCCGCGCAGAGCCTCACAGAGGCCCCCAGGGAGGGAGGGGTTCAGTCCGCCAAGAACACAGCATGGCATTGCCCACCAGCAGTCCCCGCTAGCTGGTCCGGCGTCCTCAAGATGGCCTAACGGGCAGCGCGTGTTTAAATTAGAATACTGAATAACTGTCTGTTCCTGGGTTCTGCGGGTGCGTTTATTTCTCAGTGCCACCCGTAGTTTCAACATGAGCCGCGAAATCTGAGCATGCGGTACCGGAGCGGGTTCCTTCCCCGTCCGCAGACCGCGGACCCGTTTCATTTTAGCGAGGTGCGTGACGATCCCGCGCCCCGTCTGATACACCCCGCCCTCTCCGAGAGGGGCAGCTTCCGCGAATCTGGCTAAGCCAATCGGGCGGCTCACGCGAGACGAGTCCGGGGCGGTCGATGGCCAAGGTCTTCTATCTGTTTCACAGGCCGGGAGCGGAGGGAAGATTTGCGCTCGCCGGAAAAAACACCGGCTGTCTGACTCCTCTCGTCTGACCAAAATACTCCCACCAGCCCCGGCGCGCCCGCCAATTACCGTGAAAGGGATGGGACGATACGGCGAACGCGTTTCGGCGAACGCGCGGCGGATCCACTGACTGCGGCGTGGTGATTTACAGCGCGCCCAAAACTCGCCGTCCGATAAATATTTTAAACACAATCCGAACGCAATTTATGCATTCCTGATTTTTTTTTTTCTGTAGGATGTAGCGGCGGCGATCGGCTGAATGAAGAAGCTGCCGCTTTATTCAGACTCTCTGGAAATGAGATTCAGCTCTGAACAGAATTAAGTCCCTTCCTGGCGAGGTGATGTGAGGTTATGGTGCTATGCGAGGGCTCTTGCTTCTGACTGGTGAGGAGAGAGGGGGGGAGAGAGGGAGGGAGCGAGGGAGAGAGAGAGAGAATGAGGGAGAGACAGAGAGAGAGGGAGAGAGAATGAGGGAAAGGGAGGGAGAGGGAGGGAGAGAGAATGAGGGAGAGAGAGGGAGGGAAGGAGAGAGAATGAGAGAAAATGAGGGATAGGGAGGGAGAGAGAGGTAGGGAGAGAGAGAGATGGGGAGAGAGACGGAGGGAGGGAGTGAGAGCGAGAGAGAGAGCAAGAGAGAGAATGAGGGAGAGGGAGGGAGAAAGAGAGAGCGCGAGAGAGGGAGGGAGGGAGAGAGCGAGAGAGAATGAGGGAGAGGGAGGGAGAAAGAGAGAAAAGGATGTGTAGAGAGAGAACCACTGTAACCAACTAGAAATAGAAACAGAGGTGCACTTCCTCACCGAAAGCAATAAAGAAATTAGATTTTTAAATTTAAAACAATCCATCCACATTTCCCAGTTACTACAAATCCTCCTTGGAGAGGAAATGTGCTGTACAAACTTGGCAGCACAATATGTAGACTCCTGCCACAGATGGAGGGACAGCAGTGACCCCTAACCCCCACCAACTAATATACACATGTATCTGCTTTTAATTACATAATGTGTCTTTGTATCTTTTATCTACAGTATTATAATTATTGTTTATTATTATTATATACTAATATACATTTTATGTCTGTAATATTTTTTTTCTCATATTTATTGCTGTTGTTATTCCTGTCATTGATGTTATTCTGATTGATTATTGTGCTATGGCAATACATACCTCAAAATATGTCCTGCCAATAAAGCATTGTGAATTTGAATTTTCGAGAGAGAGAGAAAAAGAGAGAGAGAGGAGAGAAAATGAGAGAGACGGAGAGAGCGAAAGAGAGAGGGGGCAGAACATGAGAGAGAAATGGGGGGAGAGAGAGAGAATGAGAGCGAGCGAATGAGAGGGGGGAGAGAGAGAGGCTCGCATAATGTTCATCTGCGTCGGCGAGCGTTATGCGGAGCACTCAAACTGGCTGAAATTGCAGGAGAGTGGCGTGCGCCTGAGACACTTTCATCATGTTCAGCAGCAGTGCGCTGAAATAAATAAATAACTAAAACAGACATGGCGACACCGCTGCTCTCGGCACGTAAAGGGGGTCAGCCTGCCCTCCCGTCCGCCTCGCAGTACAGGCTGCATACATCAGCCTCGGGGATTTAATTACATCAGCAGGAGGCTCATGGGATGTGGCTGAGAATGCCAGCACCGACGGGGGGACGCCAGCACTGTGGAGCCCTGTGTTTGGCATGGCTCACTGTGTGTGTGTGTGTGTGTGCGTGTGTGTGCGTGTGCAAGCGTGTGTGTGTGTGTGTGTGAGTGTGTGCAAAAGTCAGAGCAGAGCTCCTTCAAGGAGAAACAGTAGTAAGGGGAGAGGGAAGGAGGGAGAAACAGAGAGATGGAGGAGTGAGGAAGGGCAGAGAAAAATAAAAATGAAAGAGAGGGAGAGCAGCGTGTTCAGATCAGAGAGGGAGAGAGACAGACTTAACTTTTTTGACTTTTTAAAACCCCCGTGGGAGAGAGAAAAGAGAGAGCCAGAACAAGAGAAATGGAGAGATCTCTCTCTCCGATAGAAAAAAAGCAATTGCAGCTCAGATGCTAAATGGCCGTGTCCTCTGCCCCGCCGTGCGCTGAATGACACGGGTCCTTGGGCAGAAATGTTACATTTTTCTATAAATATTATGTCCGGCTCAGTGATGGGTGAACGGACGGCGGAAAGGTGTCTGCGGCGGGGAGAATGCAGTCACCTTGCGGCTGCTCGGAGGGAATTAACGCCTTACGTAACCAGGCAGAGACACAGCGCGCAGACCGCACGGGGAACACAGGAAGCTCTCCCTCCCACTTGCACATCGCATTAATACTGAACTGGCTGTGTTGATGTATGCGCGTTTCTGAGCTGGGAACAGCGCACAGGTGGTGACGCCGAGGCGTTCATCATCGGCACAGGTGTGCCCTCACACCTGTGCCTGTCCACAGGACCACAGCTTCTCCTAGTCATTCCTTACTAGAAAAAAATTAGAAATATATACAGTTAAATGTAAAAGTATTGGGGCCATAACACTGCTTGGGTTCTGTACTCCAGCGCATTGAATTTGAAATAAAACAACGAACATGGGCTTAAAGTGAAGGCTGTCAGATATAATTTGAAGGTATTTACATCCATAATGGGTGATCTGTGTAGGAATTACAGTCCTTTTTATTGTTTCATAGTCCCTCCATTTTTAGGGGAGCAAAACTAAATGTTATCTGGAATTTCTGCTTCTATCTGTTAAAACTCTAGCGTTGTTCAATAGAAATAACAATATTCAAAGTACGGAGATATTTCATCAATATTTAACGGAAACTGAAAGTGAAGAACAAAGCTAAGCATGAAATGAAAGTTAAAGCCTAAACATGTAACAGTGTGTTTGTATAGGTGCAAATGGTATTATATGTTACTGAATACTGTCACAACTTGCCATGTGCACACAAACTGTAGGAAATAAACTTTATTGGAGGGCACGGTCTTAAATCTGCCAGACTTGCAATACACGTCATGCAAAGAAACATATTTATGTTGGTTGTGAAACAGAAAAATACAAACCCAACAGCTTGCCATGTTGCAACTTCCACTTTCCTTGAAAAGCATGTAAAATTAGGCAACAGGATGCACCTCCCTCTGAGACACAGGCATAACCAGCAGAGCTGCAAACAGTTAATCAATTATGAAATGAATCATTTCAAATTTTGACACAGCAGTTAATTGGCGTTCTAATTGAAAATCCTAATCGTTTCCCCAAAGCGTACGTCGGCAAGAGCGTTGCTGCGGAAACGCTTCGAGGGACGGCTGGACTACTGGGGCCACTGCAGATAAATGGGCTTCCTTCTCTGAACATCGTTATTTCTCTGAATGTTTAAGCAGTTGGGAGGACATAGTACAGAATTTACTTCATAACGAAGCCCAGCGTGAGGAAATGTCTGGGAGACTGGAATCATTGTCGGAATATTGTTCAGATCCTTCTTTGTGTCAATCAATTGTTCAGGGTTTCTTATAGATATTTTACTCAAAGATTCTCAAATATTACAGGCAAGAGTAGGTAATAACAAAATAACCGATGGCTGCAGACCCAATGTCAGGAGGACCGGTGTGACAGAGCATGCTTAGAGTCTCTCAGTGTCTTCCAGTATACCAGTATTGGGCCCATGCAGGGGGGGGCTATGGGTGCCCAAGCACCTGCCCCTTTTGCCCCAAGTGCCGAAAGTGCCCATCTGATTTGATTTTTAAAAACTGATATGAGCGTTATTATTATTGTTGCTGTCATTCATTTTTATTCATTCATTCTGGCAAATAACATATTCTGTATAGTATTCTGGGTTTTGTAAACTGCTTTTCTAGGTTGGTGTGCCCTTTTATGGAGCACCTGCCCATCAAGAGCTCTCTGCACGTGCCCGATCAGCACAGGCACCGGGGCACCATCTGGGTCTTCCTCCATAGCAGCAGATCACTGGATTTTCACGCCCTCGTTTCTGCAGCTATAATGGAATGGGGTGTGCGTGCCAATGGTTGAATCACTGATTAAAGCTAGCTCTCTCTAACAAATGGGCTGTTTCGGCCAAATCAATGATCCACTCATTCAACTGATCTTCAACATCCGTTTTTACTATAATTTCACTTGAGGATGACAAATCCATTCGATTAATTCGACCGTCAGAGTCCATTCATCAGAAAAACATTGAAACGATGAAAATATTAATTGTATGAATCATGTAAAGAGGTGGCATTCGGTCCGGCGGTGAACCGGATTGGTCTCGGCAACGCCGGCTGGTGGAGAGAGCACACGCACCTGGGTTGCGTTCACTAATCAGCCCAGGTGATTAAAGGTGCGTTCCTCTCCACAGTTTGGGGCCGAGACTGGGAGCACACACCGAGAGAGCGAGTCTTTGAGTTTGGTTTATCAGCGCACAAAAAGACAAAGGAGGAAACTGGCTGCTGAAAAGTTGGCCAGTGGATCCCAGCGGCGAGCCGAAAAGCTGTTGCTGGGTTTTGCTTTCTTTTCTCTTCATAATTTTATTTTGTTGTTTTAGTTTGTTTTTGCCCAGAACCCGTGAGGGGAAAGGGTGAAGGTGTTTGATTAATTTCATTTCTTGTTGGTGTGGGTGCGCTCGCTCTCTCTCTCTCTCTCTCTCTCTCTCTCCATGCGGCAAACAACGGTCCACTCCCGGAACTGCCGCATCTCCCTCCCAGGGGCGTCACGCCGGCGTGTGACAGCACTGAAAAAGACTACGGCTAAACGCGGCGAGCCCTCGCTGTTTTCTGTCGGGAACAAAGCGCACAGGGGGATGTCGTCCCGTTGAAGGCGCCCTCTGTCATTGTGATGGGCCGTGATCATTGGCAGCGCCGAAACGGCGGCGGTTTGAGTCGGGCTGTGCGATCGGCGCAGCGCGCGCTCCCACGCCAGGCAATATGCTGCCCCTGCCATTCGGAGGCTGCGCCGTTCCGCTTGTACGGGCGGCCCCGGCGCCGGCAGTTACGCGGGATCTGCTGGCTCCCAGCGCCGTTTGATTGCACGCCCACGCTCTTCCCTCCCTCTCTCTCTCTCTCTCTCTCTCTCTCTCTCTCTTTCTCAGTCCCGCTGCCAGGTCGTCCTCATCTGCCAGTTCCCTCCTCCCGTGGACGTTTTTCGCTTCCACAGACGGCGCCGTTTCCCGGGGAAGGAGCGAGAGCCAGCAGCCGACGAGCCCGCTGCGAGAGAAATGGCCTCGGGCCGCGGGCGAAGCTGCGCTTTCCGTCTGACTGCCGTGAAATTACATTTCTCTGAGCCCCTCTGTTGTACAGGTGTCTGAAGTTTTTTTTAATTCTTTTTTTTCATCGTCCTGTTTTTCTCTGTAGCCCTATCTTTTAAAAATAATTGTCAGGGTGTGAGATCAGGGCCAAATTCAGCACTCGTATCAGATTAAGAGCGCTGATCCGTGACCAGTTTTACATTTTAGCTCATAATAGAGAGGTTAGGATGTGGAGTGGGGCAATCTGATCCGAGATCAGTGCTTCCAGTTTGAGATACCTCATGACCTCCTTTACATCACAATTAACATGCATCTTATATCCGGACTGTATCTAGATATGATTTAGCAGAACTACATATACACCTGGCATTAATATGCGTCTCCACTGTCCGCACTGAGACCCGATCACAACCCAATCTCACTTTCAGCTCAAACAAGTGCAGACAACATTCTCCACTCCTTAGTGCACAAGTCCACTGAAAGATATTGTAACTGACCCATTGTAGGCTAATATTACTGTGTTATGTTTGTAATAACAAAGGGTACCATGAGAGATAATGGTGGCCGTCCGTGAAGCTACACAAACACATATTTTCAATTACGTAGCCGTTGCAAGGCTAATTAAAAACACATTTGCATGTGCACTTAAACGTGTTAAATGTGGTCACAATTGGAGGTGGTTTGGGCGACTGGATCTCAGTTCATCCTCAATGCATCTTGGGATGCATTTACACCTGTACTCGTATGTAGTCTAGCGCTATCCGATTCCAATCCCATCACCTGACACGCATGCTAATGCCAAGGTTAAAGGGCGTCTGTGAGTATCAGTCCAGTTCTTTACAGTTTAGGTCTTTTTTTTTAACATTGCAGACAGAGAAGTGACCACTCTTTGATTCTGTTTGTTTCCACACTCCTCCCTCTGTGCAGGTCATTAACAACATTATTAACTTTCAGCGAACACTAGCCTCAGCGAGTCCTTTAAACTCAGACCCAGCCGGAGGGGTCTTACTCTCAGCCGGGCTTTCAGTTAGAGCGAACCCGAATCCGCAAGGATGTCCTCAGTCCGGCGGCCATAATTTGGGACGGCCTAATTGCTGGCAGAAGAGCTCGTTTTCCCCCCGCGCCCCCAGCCGACCGTCGGGCCAGACGAGGTCCCGCACGACGGCCCTTCAAACGCACCCCGTCGCCTACAGGGGCCCGACGAGGCCCGACGAGGCCAGGCGTAGCGGTCGGTCCTCAGGGCAATCAAGACCGTCGCATCAGCTCGAAAGGCAACAATGGATCAGAGAGCCGGCTCGGCGCTCGGCGGCATGAAACGGCGCTCTGTTCAAATCTGGACGGCTTCCCGGCCGAAATCCCCAAAACAAACGCTCCCGTTAATGACAGGCAGAAACTTTTGAAGCCGAGCGCGAGGGGTGCCAGGTCCGTCCTTCGGTTTAGAGAGAGGACGGGACGGCGGTCGGGAGGGAGGGACGTCAATGCGCCTTCTGTTTCTCCTCATTAGGACACGGGACGGGAGGACAGGGCCGCCGCCTCCCACACAGACGGCATTATTCCCCCGCACAGAGATGGCTGGGGGCGGGTGGGGGGTGGAGGTTAAGGGGGGGGGGACCAGAGAGTCAGCACAATTCCTCCCCCAGGCAAATCCTCCTTGTTTCAGCCTGCCTTCAGCCAAAATGGGACACGCTCGTCTCAACTGCCCGCTCATGACCCCCGTCCCCGTCCCCCCCCGTCCCCTGATCAGGACCCGGGGACTCCTCTGTGTTCCCGACGGAGATTCGGGTCGCCGAGAGGCCAGCAGAAGGGGGAAAAGCAGGTGCGGGTTTCGTCACATCGTCCAGAGTGCTCTCTGAAGTGCTCTAAAAACAGCGCGACTTCAAACGAACATTTCCTGTTCTTTTTTTCCCCTTCGGAAAGCACGTGGCGTCGGATCATATCGTACCCGTTAACGGCACACAAAGGCCCCGTCCCGCCGCAGCAGCGAGAGACCCGGTAAATAAACCGGATAAATGAAACGGGTAGACGCGGGGGAACGGGGGCGAGCGAGCTCGTCTCCCTCGCCGTAAAGGACGCGCGCGCGCGCGAGCGAGAGCGGTTTCGCCACACGCGCGGCGCGGGGCGGTCTGGTTGGCGGCGACCCCAGCCGGCGGAGCGCGAGCCAGGAGAACAGAACGAGAGAAAAAGGAGCGAAGGAGAAGTGTGAAAAGACGCAGGGACGGGGACAGGGGGGGGGGGCGGGAGGCTCAGAGAAGAAGCGGCTTCTTTTCTTTCAGAAAGCGCGCCAGCGCGGATAGCCAGCCCGGTCGCGCCGGCTGCAGCGCCGGCTGGTCTCCGGCCGCAGACGGAACGCGCTCCCCCGGCCCCGCCAGACGCGGACGGCGGGGGTCACACGGGGCTCACCAGTCCGTCTGGTTCACGGAAACCGCCACACTCGTTCTGTTTCTATGGGCCGGGCGTGCGGAGACCGTCTGAGGTGGGGGGTGGGGGGGTCGGGGGTTCAGGTGAAATCCAGAGATGGAGGGCAAGGTGTCCGCAGTGGCGCCCCCTTATCGCGCCCAGATCTCCCGTCAAACGAGCTGAGGAAAGGGGGGGGGGGGCACAGAGGCGGGAGGGGGGTCAGCGGGCGGGGCAAGGGGGTGCAGGGCGTAGACTGTGAATATCCTTCTCACCGCACACTGCCGGATCACAAGCTCACGAGGGAACGCCAGGATCCTCTCGCTGTAATCTGTATTCACGCAACCAGGTAGCGCCAGGATTCTCGAACAGGACAGAGCGTCCCAAAAAACGGTACGCGTGAAGGCCCCGAAGGCGCCGAGATCACACGTGAGCGGCCTGCTCGCCGCAGCGCACGGGGTCTCGCCCAGAAAAGCCGCCTGCTAGTGCTCTATTTTTTTATGATGTTCCAAACAGTTGATTTTGGTAAGAATAAGGTTTGGCCTATATCTCCTGATGTTTTTTCATTTCTCAGCCTCATAATGGCTTCCTAGACTTTCATTGGCACAACTCTGGTCCTCATGTTGACAAATGTCCATAACAAACTCCAAAGGCAATCAAAATCCTAGAATCAAGACTAGATATTGAAAGCTCTGTTATACCTGCACTAAGGAAGCAATTGAACAAACCTGACTAATCAGAAACACTGACGCCATTTATCTCAAACATCGTGATGCCCTGCAATGGGGGGCTATGTATAAAAAGTACTTATTTCTAATTAAGTCATTTCTGGTGGAACCAGAACATAATATTTATAAATATACATTTATATTTTTGATAAAAGCTGAGAATCTGCACTTTAACCACATGTGAATTGTATGATTACAAATCTAAAATTGCGCAGTACAGAGCCAAATAAAGAAAAAACATGTATTTGTCCCAAACATTATGGAGCTCGCTGTATATCAAACGATTTCATCGTACTTTTTCATTTCATATGGATATGTTCTGCTGATATTGTAATTGCTCATCGCAGCTAAAAGGGGCGTGGTTCCCCTCCCCGGGGTGACCCCCACTTTCGTCTCCCTCCTGCCGCGGTCCACAGCGTTCCCCAGGGTGAGAGGACGTCCCGCGGGGGCCTCAGAAGCCCCCCCTCCTCCCCCCAGGCCCGCTTCTGCTTCCCGCGGCCGCGCGCTCCGACTCCGCCAGCGTCGCTCACGGCAACCGGGACGCGCGGTCCTGAACCAGAGCCAAGGCTCATTCGTCACGGCGACGAACAGGAGGGGCTAACAGACGAGCGGGGGAGGAGGGGGGGGCAAGAGGAGAATAAGAAGAAAGGAGACCCCGTAGACGGGTTATGTAATAATCTGTCTAAAAAGGAGCCATCGGCCATTTATCATTTCACCATCCTTTTCCTTTTCTTTTTTTTGCTGCCTGTTTGACAGGCCGTAAAGTGGGACAAAAAGGACCATAATTCCCCATTAGTGCCTCCGAGCAGCGAACATCAGCCCCAATGGGGGGGGGGATGCTCTGGCTCGCTGCATGTCACCTGTCCCCTGTTTTGAGTAAGGCACACCCTCAGTCTGTCCGTCTGTTTGTCTGTCTGTCTGTCTGTCACTGAGAACCGCGTCTCTCCCCGAGCAGCGCGAAAAGCATCTCCCGTTCAGTTCATCGCACGCGGCGAACGTCTTCACAGCGAACGATGTCAGAGGTCTGAATTGCAATTCGTTCGCCACACTTCACGCGCGCCGTCCTGAATGCGCGCTCGGAAACTTCACCGGGGGAGGGGGGGGTGCGCGGAGAGGGCGTCCGCAAACACGCCCGCGAGAACCGCTGAAGTAGCAAGAGAGAGAATCGCTCGGGGAAAGTGTTTGCTTTGGTACGGCACCGACACTAATAGCGCATCTTTTACCGAGCAGGAACTCTAAGTGCTGCCGAAGTCGTCTCGAGTGCTCTCGGTTAGATTGTCTAAATCTGAGACGTTTTCATGAGTTGTTGATCGTTGGCTTTTCTCTCTCGGGCTTCTGTGAACAGCACGGGATAGATGGGTAATTTTTGCCTTTGAATGCACCACCCTCCTCATTCTTCTCAGTTTCAGTTTTTTTTATTTTTATAACCGTGACACTGTTCCTTTTTAGGGGGAAAACACGATGAGCTCCTCAGAGCGATCTCTGAACAATGCTGGAAAATTCAAATTATGAAAACCCTGAGAAAGAAAGACATATCTTCGTTTCCTTTTTTTTCAAATAAAATACTGTGGTGCAAGACGCAAAATTCCATCTTCCATTGTGGCAGTTCGATCAACTTTGTGTGCCAAAATATTTCTCAGCCATAACCACACGTGGGCCCTGGTGCTCCAGTGTAGATCTCGGCTACAGGACTGGACCCTGCCCCCTACAACCAACCCTGGTTCGCCTCTGGTTACATTTACGTTTCTAATTATGACCAGGCTGTGAAATTATCGGGCGACACCGTCATGTTTAAAATCGGGGGCGGGGGGGGGGGGGTTTGATCATCTAGTTGAAGCTAATTTGATATTTTAGGCTCAAATTAGCCCGATAAAAGAGGAGCATAGCAAACTCGTGATGGTGCGTGTGTATTTCTAGAGGCTGGACGCTAAGTATAGCGCTGTCAGCGTACAGTAGCTCTGCCATGTCTACATGGAAAGAAAGGAGAGGAGGGGATGCTGTTCCCGGAGCAGGGGTCACATGCTGTTTATTGGTGTTCCAGGGATGCGTGGACTGGCGTTTGGGAAGATGACATGGCCTAACCTAATCTAACTTCCAGTACATCTTCCTCTCTCATCATAAACAGGCCCCCTACTGGGAACTGAGGCATTCTGGGCCCTGCTGAAAGACTGACATCAGCAGGGAAGCATTTCAGCGTGACACACCCCAGTCAGAGTTGTCGTACGGCATATGGTCGGTGAGAGGGAACACTGAAAAGTTCACGCCCCCGATACTGCTGGCCCTATTTAATCTTCCCATCACCCGCATTTCCCTATGCATGTGACTTACCGTATCGAGCGTCGCTATCCTGGAGGGGAAAGGGAGCCCCTCCTCCAGTTTAGAACATATCAGTGACACACAACTCCACTAAAATGGAAATAAACTACTTGAGTCACGAGCTTCTCATTCTCCTGAGATCCAGCAAAAGAAAAGATTAAGTATTTCAATTTTTGGACATAATACAAGTGTCTTAGATAACAAAAACATGTTGCAGTGAAAATATTTTTTTTAAATATTACCTTTTTCATTGAACGCCCCTTGTAGTATGGGTTTCAGCAGTGCAGAACATATGGTTCCTCAGATCAAGACCAGAGAATTGCTGGGCCCTGGGGGAGCGATTCTCTGGTCTTGATCTTAGGAACCGTATGTTCTGCACTGTTGAAATCTACACTACACGGGGTATTATGTCTCAGCGAGCAAAAGCCAGAATCTTGATGCCCAGAGGGGTGGAAATCTAGGTTGAGAGACGTTTTGACATAAACGGATTAGGTCACCTCCAAATAACTCAGGTTTTATGAGGATATAGACTGGCTGGATATAAACTTTCACTTTTGCAACCAAACGTAGCCGCCTTTTCACCTGAACACCTAGTTCACGTTTCATCGACTTGTCACCACAAAAACGATCACTGAAGACTAATCTCTAAGGACGAACATTCAGGAGATATTATATTTTCAAGTGACAGTACAATAGTGAATGCAAATTGAATCTCATGAGAATACAGAGCTGTCCATCGCATTTGGCAATATTTTTTATTTTTTATTTTATTTTTTAGTCTGCATAATTAAATCCTCAGAAAATCAGTCCTCCTGACACTGTGCTTGGTTCATTTCCATATTATACGTCATCATCTGTCCCTTGGGGTTGTGATTAAGGACTATGGTCACTACTTCATACAAGCTATTCCATTTATAGGACTCTTTCCAAACTCTCATTCCCCTGGAAATGAGTAGAATACTATCTGAATCCATCCAGTTGTTCTTCTAAGTATCTAAAGCAAGCCACTGACTGTTGGGATGAGGACTGTATACATGTATATCAGACAAGAAAATTATCTGATAAGAAAGCCTGAAGTCAGCAGAGTAGAACATTGAAGCTAATTTAGACCTGGCACAGGCTCAAAGCCTACAGACATATGTTGTTTATTTTCGTCATAAATAGACTGACCGCTTTCACTGGCAGATTAAAAGTGCAAAGGTTACCTTAACCCGTGACTGCGCAGTGTTCATGTGACTGGGTTGATTAGGGAGATCTACTGATAGCAGCACAGGAAAAAACTGAAGGCATTGTTGCACAGAAGAGTTTGGCACACCAGCCTCTAACGCACAGGTGCTGGGTAGAAACGCAAAGAGCTTCCTCCACAACATCACATGGACCACAACACGTTCAACAGTTACCCTCAGGAAACCCTTGTCCTTTGCGATTCTGAAACTAAAAACGTAAACCAATTTATTCTGTCTCTTACAAAGCTCTGAATGTAGATCATAACACAAACCAGCATGAGGCTCGGAGCTCAGCGTGGTACCGATGGGATGTCGTCTGAGGTTGCTGGAGGAACTCCGCCTCCAGAATCCAAAGCCATTTCCTTTCCAGGCCTGTGCTGTATGCAGGGGATGACTCTATGCGAGAGCAAAAAAGGGAGATTCTGCACGCATTTTGCGTGGAACCAGACCAATCTAGTCCGATTTCTATTAAATGGCAGGCTCCCAATTTTCACACGGAAGGCGCAATTGTCAAACTCTAGTTGGTGACTCACAGCGATTACTCACGGCTATGGAAAATTAAGCCATGTCCCACTAAATTTGGGCAATTTCATGACTTAAGGCAATAGTGCCCCAGCAGCGCAGTTGTAACAGAGGTTGGTGTAAGAGGAATGCATTATCTGTGAGTGTGTTTCAGCTGAATTTCACAGAAGCCGTTTCCGTTGACCTGCCATTTTGTTTCAACGAAAACAGAAAATTCTGAAAATTCTTTTAGCAGAATGAAAACTGACATTGGACCTTCCCTCCTTTGTAATCACATTTGTAGCTGAAAAATGCAGAATATTGAGTCAAATGCAGACAACAAAAGCTGATGGAATGTAATAAACAAAAGAAAATAGTTTGGCTTCCCAAATCATGTTTGAAAAACAAATTAAATAAATGAAGCTCAGGAAGAGAGATGTATTTGGTTGTTCATGAGAGGGGTGCTCGTTTAACCTTCAAACTTACCAAAGAGTTTCAAGCTGTTACTGCACATCCTATCAGTACTTGCCATCAAACACACTGGGTCACATGGGGCGTGAGTCATGTTGTGTGCAGCAGACACACACTAGTGTAGGGTTGATCTGTGAGATTGTAGGTGTGACAGGATTTTGAACTGCAAAGTCAAAAGTGCATTGGGAGGCACTGTGGTTTTTTTCTCTGTATGCTCTTTGGGCTGCAAACTATTGTATGAAAGGTGCTCTATAAAAAAGTGTATTATTATTATTAGTAGTAGTAGCAGTAGTAGTTGTAGTAGTAGTAGTTGTCATCGTCATAGTAGTAGTACTATTGGTAGTAGTCATAGTAGTATTAGTAGTAGTAGTGGTGGTAGTAGTAGTAGTACTAGTAGTAGTCGTGGTAGTAGTCATAGTAGTAGTACTAGTAGCAGTAGTGCTAGTAGTAATAGTCATAGTAGTAGTACTAGTAGTAGTAGTAGTCATAGTAGTAATACTAGTAGTAGTAGTGGTAGTTGTAATAGTAGTAGTGGTGGTAGTAGCACTAGTAGTAGTAATAATAGTAGTACTAGTTGTAGTAGTAGCGTAGTATGCTTGCTGCAATCATTAAAAGTGCGTCCAGGGGCAAGGTACTTAACCTGCATTGTTTCAGTATATATCCAGCTGTTTAAATGGATGCAATGTAAATGCTGTGTAAAATGTTTTGTATGTCACTCTGGATAAGATCGTTGGCTAAATGCCATGTGCTAACTCTGCCTCAGCAAGGCCCAGAGGTGTTGAGCTGAAGCTTTGAAAACTGCATGCGTCCGTTAGCCGTCAGCGCCCCAGCACTGCGGCCGTATTTACCAGTGTCTAAACAGAGCCTCGTTCACAAAACACGCCAACGGTCAAATCAAAATCTATGTGTGTTTGGAAACACGTGCAAAGACATGCACAGGACATGTTTCTGTTTAGAATGCTTTATTATTCATGCAAATTCATTTAAAGCAGTTACAGACCTCACTGGAGCCTATCCCAGCGTGCACTGGGCGAGAGGCAGGAATACACCGTGGACAGATCGCCAATTTATCACAGGGCACATGCACCATTCACTCACACTCTCATACCAACAGGCAATTCAGGTTCGTCTCCAGTTTGCATTTGGAATCCCACACGGACACGGGCAAGACATGCAAACTCCACACAGAAAGGCCCAGGCCAACAATAACAGAATCTAAGGTCTGCACATGTTTCATGAATCCCACATCAGTTTTTCTTTTGTACAACTTTTATTATTATCCAGCAGGGAGAATGACTGATTGTGGGACTGGAGCAATTGTGATGACAAAATAGGCAGGAAAAAGATGGAGAAAAAAACCACAAAATAACCCAAGCCTGGGGCTTTGTTGTGTGGACGCATGAAGAAGTATCTGAATTCAGTGTGTTTACATGAGGTCAGACAGTGAAGAAGTTAAAGTTTTCAAGGGCTGAGAGTCTGTGGTCTCTTGGTGGTTAAATACCGTAGGGAACCATGAAAAGTGCCAAACTCTCAGTGCTGTATAAGTATGGGGCATTTCTCGCCAATGCGTACCTAACTTGGCAGATGGCACACCTACCATTCCAATTAATTTTTAAATTCCTTCTGAAAAACACCATTGGACATGCATTGGCTCGCATTAGTCTTTTAAGCAATAAGCAAGGAACGGTATTGTTTGGTTACAGCCCTCTGTCAAATACGTTTGTCAGGGTCTAGAAAAAGATTTAACTTATGTAAAATAAGCTAATTTCATATAAGCTAATAAAATATATAAATTGAAAAGGCTTCAATATTTAATATTTAGGGCTAAAATATATTATTTAAAAGGTTTAAGGCTATTCATTGCCTTCTATTTGTATTTGGAAACTGCACAGTTGTGCCTCTTCTTTTAAGTAAAAATGACATTATTGAGAATGTATTATGTGCTGACCATACACAAGAAGGTTAATAATATGTTTGTCTTTTTATATATATATATATATCTGAAGTGACCTTTTCCATTCTGCCTGCTCGTAAAAAAGAAAATCTGCCTCTCTTTGACTGCGTCATTCAGGGGCAAACGGCGATAAATCCGTCAGAGCCGTGATGGAGGAGCTGGTCGTTTCGACCAAAGTCAAGCGGTTATGGCACTGCCCCGTTCATATTTCATCCATTCTCCTCCGCTTCAGATCCCACCCCCGTCCCCAGAGACCCGTCCTACAAAATTACACCTAATTAGATCTCAGTCGTAACACCGTTAAAATTCTGTAAAGGATAGGTTCGGTATCGGATGAGCTTTCTTGACGGGGGAAGACCGGGGGAGACGTGTCCCGTGCGGTCGAACGGTAGCTCGCGATCGATTAGGGTCGAGAGATTAAAGGAGGAGCAGCGCTGGCTTCCTTCAGAAAACCAGGCGCTCGCCAAAATAAGATGTCAGCGTGTCTGGGCTTCCACGGAGAGATGTGGTGGCCTGGGTTCAGACGAGGACACGCGAGGCTCGCGCCAGGGTAGGGCGATCCGTCAAGCTCCGGTCTGGCTCCATCGGTTTATGTGCTGCGAGCTGTTTCTGCGGAATGGCCTCGCAGAAAAGGGAGAGCGCCGGATCGGCCATTTCATCCCACCAATCATTATGAGCACACGCAGTAGCTGGAGGAATGTGTTATGCTAGTTTAGGTATGATGCGTGAATGGCATTAGCTTGCTTGCAGTGCACATATCGCAGTAGCCTGATATACTTCCATATTTCAGACATATAGCCTAGCCTTTTAAACTGACAAAAGGGGAGACCACTTTATTTGTATTAAGGTTTTGCCATTTGGCAATGAATTGCAGTACAAAACTGCAGTGGCAGTTTGTCCTGAAATAAAGCAGACATCTGAATGCACTGAAATGTTTGACTGCTGCAATCAAAGCACAGCCTTACATTTAATGATGGTTTCCATTCATTCACAATGGCCTGTTTCATCATCCCATCATCTATATTAAACAATACTACCGTGTGATCTCCCTCTACAGTCACCCTGTGAAAGAGGCTTAGAAGCGTCCACATTTTTCAGTAAAATAGCACTTCCTTTCCCTGTGACGCCCTCCTTTTCCAATCAGTTGCTCTTGCAGTCCTTTAAATCTTTAAATTTAACTATATACTATTCTCAAAAATGCGGTTGTTGAATGTTCAGAGGATAAACTCTCACACGAGCTTCATTGGAAAAACCTTTCTCTTGCAAAGCCTATAGTTGTACATTTGCATAAGCTGCTTGGAGTTCTTGAGCATTTTAAAATGGCCGCCGCAGTGACTGTTCTATCCCACTGAGAGGCTCTCCCGAACTCTGGCTGTAATATAAGGCACTCGGCCGAATCAGACTCATCTGTAAGAGCACCCAAATGACAGACTCACTCTTTTTCCCATAAAAATGTTGGAGTTCATCAGGAGTTTTATTACTCTGGACTGTAAATACCTGTTATCTACAGGATATCAGATACAGTATATCCTGAATCCAGGACGGCTAGAAACCCACCTAAATGCCCAATGCTACATATTGCTGTGCTGAATTGGTAAATGGTAAATGGACTGCATTTATATAGCGCTTTTATCCAAAGCGCTTTACAATTGATGCCTCTCATTCGCCAGAGCAGTTAGGGGTTAGGTGTCTTGCTCAAGGACACTTCGACATGCCCAGGGCGGCGTTTGAACCGGCAACCCTCCAACTGCCAGACAATCGGTCTTACCTCCTGAGCTATGTCGCCCAAATTGTGGGGATGAGCTAGGGCCCATTGCTCTTTAGAACCCAGGGTCCAGGGCCTCTATGGGTTTGGCGGTGTGGTAAGGGTGTGGACAGCCGAAAGGAGAGCATGTAACTCAGGGGGAAATCTGCACTTCTGTGCCATGTGACACAGGACTAGTCCAAGGCGGTAAGCACCGTCCTGGAGAGTGGTTAGGGCTAACTGGCGAGCATCATCGTTGGGATGGCTGAATGGGAAACATCATTGGGATTTATGAATGGGCATCATCATTGGGATTTCTGAATGGGCATCATCATTGGGATGGTTGAATGGCCAATGCCACCGCTGAGGTGGTGTAATGTCTGATGGTTTCCTGGTGGGATTTGTCGGAAGGTAAATCTCAGAGCTGGGAAGGTCCTGCTCCTCGTACAAGGAGCCTAAGAGAGCAGGAAGGCTGGGTTACCTCCTGCTCGATTTCTCAAGGATTTCTCTAAACTGGCTTTGTGTGGCGAAAGGCCTGTTCTCCACTGTTCGCCTTCTGTCCAAAAGAGCAGTTCCCTCGTCATCAATGGCTGCAGGTTAAGGTCTTCTGCAAGGGGCAGGGACCTGACAAGTTTTCTTTGATTCTTTTCTTAATAAGACGATAAAAGGTGGATTATTGAGATAATTTCTGAAGTATGGAAGAAGGCCTCAGTGTGCAAATATGGCAAAGAAATATTCAATATCAAAGCATCAGTCTTTTCAAGCAGATAATGTGGCAGCTGTTATTTTTCAGTACGCCGACCGTGAACATGGAAATGAAAGACCCATTTTGAGAGACATTTTCTGTATTTAAAGCCCACAATGAGGCAGTATGATAGACGTCACCCTTTGATTTAATGGAATGGGAATGGTATCTTCTTGGCACAGAACACAACGTCTTTCTCCAAGTAAAAACAGGAGGAATGGTTGTGGTGAAAGGTGATGAAACCAAAGTAGTCTCTCGGTTCTGGGGTGAGCTAGGGAAAGTCCCACACTTCATTCCAGTCATTTTATTTTATTTATAACTGACATCGCAGTACCGGTGTTGGCTTCATTGGACGGCGAGTAGTTAAACCACAGGTCCTGGATTCAAGCCATGGAGGGGCGCAGTATCTGCTGGTTTTTTTGCGGTTTCCCTTCAGTTAGTGCCCAATTGAGGCCTTGGAAACAAGGTGTGTGGATTCCCGAGCCAATCAATGATTTAAATTAAGCACTGATGCTGAAACCCACCAAAAACCAGCAGACACTAGAGCCCTCCAGGGGCTGGAACCTGACACCTGGGAGTTAAACAAAAGAACATCTGGCAGAGGAAACAAGTAGTGAGAGGTGCAAACAGTCAATCGTCTCTACCTTATCGCTGTGCTGATGTGTCATGTGGTTAAATTACATTTCAAATCAATTAGACAAGTATTATGCACATAAATGATCTATGTAGTTGTGTGTTCTGTTACCTTCAAACAATTTGCATTACATGGCACAGGGAAATGGGACAAACTATCTCACCACGCAGGTAGTGTTTTATTGATATACTGATACTGATATACTGTATGTATATCATAGCTAAACAAATAGGAAACATACAATAACTACTTAGCTCACGATAGAATGTTTCTGACTTATTTCAATACAATATAGAGACTATATACAATATACATCATATATATATATATATAAATGTTCAATTATACATACATATTTACATTTTAATTTTTCAATTAAAATATAGAAGCTTTTAGCAAAAGCCTTTACTCACAAATAATGAGTAATAACAAGGTAACCATTGAATATATACATTAAGAATGCACAGACTCCTTTTGAAAAAGATACCTCCATATGAAAAAAATGCTCAGCGGAACCAGAAAGCATGAAGTGTCTGGCTCGTAGGTGGTCTGGTCTTTATTGTGTTGAACGCTGGCCAAATTTTTGCCTTTGGCCTGACGTGCACTGACACATGAGTAAAAATTTAAATTGTTACTGGGGGCTATATATTTGGGATTTTTTTTTTTTTTTTGATTTGGCTCTGCACTCCACAATTTTAGATTTGTAGTCAAGCAATTCACTTGTGGATAAGTGAATTTGTTATCAACTAGTTAAAATTGAATTCCTGATATCAAGAATCCCAAGATATCAATAATAGAATTTTAACTAGTTGAAATAATATGGTTTTATAAATATATATTATATGGTTATATATATATATATTATAAAAACATAAGGTAGATAAGATTTCAGTCAATTAAACTACCCCTCACCTCTCTCCCACCCCCCATCTGCAAAATGATTGGGTGGACTAACAATAATTAATTGTAATTAAAGCCAAAGGAGGCATCTTTGAAGAAACTCATGTCTGAGATTATTTTTAAGTAGTACTCTTATTTTTGTGTTGTTGCAGGTAGGAATTGGAAAAAGATGTTTACACTTTGGTTTGTTGTTTAATAAATCCGCATATACTGTATTAACTGAATACTTCTCTACCTGAAGTTGTTTTTTTAAACTACAGGTGGCCTAATACTTTTGGCCTGTACTGTATTCAGGTTCTTTCTTTACTAGGGAGGGTAGTGTTACCATTGTGCCAGTGCCATAGCTCAGGCTTCTTACAGTCCCTGGAAACAGCTCACTCTCACAGCCTGGTACACTGGGAAAAGGCCCAGAAGCAGAGAGAGAGAAGCATTCTGGTCGTGTTCCAGTTTTACGTGTGCGTGCTCGCTAATCTCTTATGGATTTTTCCTCTCCTCCAGCAACTATTCATCTCTGACAGTTTACAAATGGACCTGTTCTACAGCTCCTCCTACTTACCTTTACAAAATTTCAATTCTTTCTATGATGCTACAAATTCTGCAGTCTTTTCAGACTATTCAACAATAATGTTATTTGCAATAAAATAAGCCATTGAAATGCTTTGCTTATTATACATGAAACTATACCTATGAACTGGTGCATAGTAAAAATTACAGCAATTCATAATGCGTTGTTAAAATGTATTGAAAAAGCTTCAGTAAAATTATTTTGCCAAGATGTAAATCATTCACTGGTGTTTCTCATAACATAAACATAACACTGAGGTCGACAATACTGATCTCCTTGTTGTCAGATATTGTTGCCCCCCCACCCCACCCCCCAAAGTCCATGTGCACCCCCCGCCCCCCAAAAAAAAAAAAAATTCCTCAATAAAGGTTATACCTATAAAAAGTAAAAAGATGCCACACTGTCTGTGATTTGGACATGAAAGCAGACTGCATAACATATGCAAGGGGCTAACAGTACCCCCTCCCAACCCCTTTTCAGTGTCTCTGAGGAGACTTACATGGTGCCCTATTTGTTTATTTTACCAGGTAAATGTGTTGAGGACATACTCTCTTTGACATCTAAGCCCTGGCCAAATGTCTGTCAGTCTTTCTCCTGTTACCATGACATCTGTTATGTTGAGCTGTTCTTCCCCTTTTAACTACACAGTGAAATGTCAACTCTAACAGAGTATGCACATCATGAGTCCAATAGGGACCACATGTACTCTAAAGAGTTGTTTTAAAACAGGATACTTTACTGTGTAGTCAAAAGGGAAGAACAACACAACATAACAAGTTGAGAGGCAGGGAATTGTGCAATAAAATCCTAAAACACCGTGAATATGCATGGCTCGATAAGGATTTAAAAGCATTCAAAGCGTCAGATCCACAGCAGCGTCTTACTTAATGACTTTGTTCAGTGTGTGGCCCAGTGCGCTGTATTTTTAGCTCTGGATATGGTAAGTGCGGATTCCTCACTTACGTAAGGGTGCTACCAAACCCGAATACCCTATTCATAAATGCACAGGTAATGTTTTGCATGCAGGTGTGTTTTTTTTCCTGAAGATGACCAAAGATAGGCCGTCGTAAAGATTTTCTCTGTTTTCATTCGTCGGTAAATCCTGTGAACGCCACGTTACTAAAAAGGAGAACTTGTGACTACCACAAAAAGTGTAGCAAGTTATAATTTCCAATTAACTTAAGAACTGGAAATACACGGCTCACCATCTAACTGTACGTTGGGTCAAAGCATCTGGTTCTAAAGGAGAGGCATAGTATAAAGTACACTCTGGTATTTGCTTGTGCAAAATAAAATATGCATTTTAATGCATTTCTTGACACATTGACCGATGCATTTTTTAATTAACGGTGCTTGGTTGTCAGAAGCCGCCTCCCTGTCTCCAGAATGCTAACCGGGTTTCAGTTTTGGCTGCCTGACGTATGTCTTCTGTGGCATGACGAAAACTATCCCTAGCTTGCCTCGAACCTGCACTGCCCCTTCGAGCGTTTTTCTTGGTTAATGATTTGCATTTACTCTGTAACTGACGCACATGCGCTACATTTTTATGATACTAATTTCGCCAACAGTTTCTAATTTTTCTGTTTCGAGAATTCAAGAAGTGTAGAAGTTTTTGACAGGTCATTATTATGCTATGTCTTATTTTGCTCCAAAGCTCATGCTGAAAAAAATGTTCTAATGAGATCCTGCTTGTGCTTTGATCATAAATTAATAAGTAATAAAATGATTTATGGCTGAAAATGAGAGCTTACTTGAGAAATAAGGCCTTACCGACAAATAATTAAAATGTAAATTTGTATCATTTGACTTCAATTTAAAAGTTAGGAACATTTCCCAATGGTCTTGAATCTGTGGTGATCTTGGGGCAAAGAGGTGGGTCTGCTTTTCATTTTCTGTCATTTAGACAACCTCTAGTTTAAGCTATGCCCTCTTCTGGTTTTCTGTTCATACAGATACCAACCATACTGTTGGCTGAACAGATATAGATACAGAAAGCGTCTCAGTAATCAACTCAGCCATTTTACACCTCTCATTTACCCACAATGCACTGCACCAGCAGATGACCGTGTTGCAGCCGCACGCTCTCACCCTGCAGTGGTGCAGAATCCCTGCCTGAAGCTTCACACCACTGGATGGCTAGAGCAGGGTGCCCCCTCTCTCCTGGCTGGAGACTGGAGGCACAGATCCGCTTTCCTGGCTGCATTAGCTGCAGCAGCAGCAGCAGCCCCAGGTGCGGTGGTCAGGAATAGGATTGGGACAGCTGATCACACATGAGTGTGTTTGCTCCGTGCTCGTGTGCGTGTGCAGTTTAATCCTGCTCCTGAGTGTGTGTGGTGGGGGGGTGCAGCCACTGTGTCCCGCGTGAGAAACGTCACAGATGACCCAATGTAAAGCTCTTCAGGCAGGGAACCTGGGCTTACAGATGGGGGCAGGATCCAGGACTTAGCATCAGTGTTACCTTAGCGACCTTCTTCTTTACTTTCCCATACATGCAGGTGTTAAATTCTTTTCTCATAAATAGTTTCACACTCTAACAATTTACCCAGTGAGGGAGGGTTTCAGTTGGCCAGGATGATAACGTTTCATCATGAAACAAGTGACCTTTGCTAGTAAATCTGGTGCTCGAGGTTCACCTGCTCAGGGAGTGTCTTCCTCCAATTCATGTCTGTGTGAGCCGGACTTGATTGACTTGAGGACAGCACTACCCAATCGACAGCAGAGGCTGTGATGACCACTGCAGCGTGATTGGCCATTGCGAATTGTTGGGAAAATAGAGGAAGGCATTTTAAAATGTAATTTCAGAGCACTGAGTGTGATCAGTACCACCTCTGTCACCGTCCACAACTAATGGCAGTATGCAAATGCTCATACGCAGAGGAAGGTGATAAAGAGATCTTTTAACAGACTGGCATGGTGAGGACTTCTAAATCTCTCAAATGGAATTCCCATTTCTGTTCATGGGGAGCCTTTTAATGGTCAAGCAGCCCAACAGTGATCTGTATCAAGGCAAACTAAAGCCAAATGAATGAAGCTCATTTTAAGGGGCAAATCACATCTATGATGTGTATAATCATAGAACCCATTCACTCCAGACACAAAAAAGTATTTTTTTCTTTCTTTTTTTTTTTACTTCAGGAAGCAAAGAATCAGCAGAGACTCAAATGACTGAAACACTCCAAAAATCCAGGGCCCAGACATTTAATATCTTTACATCTCCACCACACAATGCTCATCTATTCGCTCAGAAGGATCGCAAAAACAAGAGGACCAGGAAAGATCCAAATCACTTCCAGATCAAGGGACCAGAATTACACAGACAGGCATTGGACGCTACAAAGTAGCGTGTGCTTCGGAACAATTTGCGCACGCCCACGTTCTTAATTTAGCGTGTTATTTACTCAAAGCGATGTAAATTTGCGCCAGCAAACTACAAATGCAAACATCGCCCACGGCTGCTAACGGCTCGTTTTGCCGCGAGGGCGCGGTTCTGAACAGGATCCTGCGCCGCGAGGGACAGATACAGTCTCGCAAAGTTAACAACGCGCTCGGATGTGCGGAGAACCCATGACGATACTCCCCTGCTTTGTACCTCAGGTGTTAAAACATGCGCGCTAACCGCTCCCGTGTTTGTTTTCAGTCTCGATACATCAATTCTGACACATCTTATGAATTCATCAGTATTCTTCACTAGTATTATTATTATTATTCCTCAGGGCATCAGAACTCCTGGAAATGCATTCGAATTAAGACCAGTCTGCAGATGAACTGGCTGTATTCACATTTAATAAACGCTAATGCCAGTGTGCTTGAATGTGGTAGGAAGCTGTAAGCAATGCAAACAGTGCTGCCAATATAATAAAATCATTGCATCCATATTCCTAACTAGCCCCAGTGCCATGCTGTAGGTTGTGGTCCCCTGCGTTCCTGATATCAACATTACAGAACACCCATGTTTCCAATATGAAAAGGTTTGGGGTTCAACACTACAGGGGTCCAAGACTTTTTAGAGAAATTATCCCACATGGGCCCTCCTTTGTAAGTATTACATCACGTTACATTAATTTAGCAGACGCTTTTATCCAAGGTCATTGGAACAACTACAAAACATAGGTTTGATAAGGTACAATACTCATTTCGTACAGCTATTTATAGCCAAGATCACAGTTCAGTTCACGCAGTGAACATTATTCTGAACTAATGTATGCCAAGTCAAACTAGGGGAAGAACAAGTTACAATATTAGGACAAAAATACAAATTACAATATAAGTATTATGCTGTCAAAATCATTAACTATACTAATGGTCACAAGTAGGCTACTTTGTTTGGGAACTAATTTAGGTGCCAAGCTAACACAACACAAGTTGAGAGCCAAACACTTCCAAGAGGCCAAGAACTAGCAAGGTTATGTACCAAACCAGTATATTCCTCAGGGAAATTATTAAAGTGCATGTGTTCGTTATTTAACCAAGGTCATTTTAAATTCACTTCATTTCCATGTATATATTTTATGAAGGACATACTTCATACTAGTACAAAAATATTAAATTAAAGTTTTGTACTAATGTTTGTCGTGAGGCTAAAGAATCTGGCATGATTTCGTGCAAATGTGCAAAAGCTGATATGTAATGATACAAGTGATTAAATCTGCTCACCTTTTTATGTTGAATATGTTTGACAGCAAATACCATTGAGATCTTCTTTGTTAGCTCTATGACCATATGTAAGGAGTGAGAAGCACTGGCCTGAGATGAAATTTGGACTCGCACCTCTCACACATCCAACGTTGTGTGAGAGTAGAGTGTTGTCACGGTAACCTGCTACAAGCCCTTAGCTTTGCTGCACAACACTGTGCTTACTAGCCAACTAGCCAAGCTACACCAGCTACACATACAGAACATGAAATCATTAAATTGGTGGTTTGAGGACAAGCATATTCAATAGAGAAATGAAAATGAAAGTTAACAACACACTGGATGTGTACAGAACCTGTCTACAACTTTGTGCACTGTAAATAAAATGGCTTAAATGTTTTATGTGAAGGCAAGTACTGCATGTGTAACCACAAGACATGAAATTCCCATACACTGTATGTTACACAAGACATTGGATTTCTTTGCTTTTCAGGTAAATGAAGTACTATATTTGAGGCAGTGGGCTCTTCCTTTCATTTAGTGAAAAAAGTGAAGTCAAATATTTTATGTCATCTGACTCAGTCATATACACTGTATACACACAGACACTCCCATGCTGCACACATTTAACACATGGAGTAAAAGAATTTAATGTACAGACCACAATGAATGGAATTACATCCACTGTGATTGGTCACATCTGTTTCAGGTGATAACTATTTTAAACAGAAATGACCAGAAATTTTTTTTTTTTTTGTTTGTTTTTTTTTTTGGGGGGGGGGGTTGTTTTTTTTTGTTCGTTTGTTTGTTCTTTGGGTTTCTTTGTGTTACTTTGTGGAAAGGGAAGATAAAAATTTGGCTACAGAACACCTATGAAACCATAGTTTTTCCTCCGTAGTGCTGTGGTAATAACATCTTTGTATTTCAGGTCTCTGTGTTGTTGCATGGGTTCACTTTATGTCATACCTGTTTATTTTCACCTCGAAATGCATCAGTGTTTGGCAGGTACCAGACCCATTAATGTGTTTATAAGGGGGTTTATACCAGCAAGTCTCCTGGAACACGCATCAATAATTCAACCTGTCCTCATGCCTGTCAGAAAATCGATATCTCCTAAATGGGCAGGAGACAAGCTGACCTCTGTTTTTCTCTTGCAGTCCCAGCTCATTGCTATAATGGCACTTCAGAATCTCAGGTTTGTATAAAAGTGAAAACCATAAGTACACATGACACTCTTTGCATGGATGTTTGCCTTTCAAATGTTTTCCAGCAGAGCTTGAGAGATATCTATGCAGTAGCACTGTGTCCAAAACAATTTCCCTTTAGCATGTTTATAGCCAGCTGTACCACGTGTGTAGCTGGCTGTATTATGTGTGTAGCTAGCTTTAGCATGTTTGTAGCCAGCTGTAGCATGCATGTAGCCAGCTGTAGCATGTGTGTAGCCAGTTGTAGCATGCATGTAGCTAGCTGTAGCATGTGTGTAGCCAGATGTAGCATGCATGTAGCTAGCTGTAGCATGTTTGTAGCCAGTTGTAGCATGCATGTATCTAGCTGTAGCATGTTTGTAGCCAGTTGTAGCATGCATGTAGCCAGATGCCACGGCTTCAGATGGATCAGAGGGACGACTCATCCCGGAGGAGGCAGAGAATACACCACCTACTATAACCCCCTCTACCATACTTACCTGCTCATTGCTGAGGAACTCCGAGCTCTCAACCATAACCTTGGCAACCGCTGTAATGATCTATGACCACAGCCCATACGAAATTAATGATGCAACTGTGATGTAATTAAGAATCATATATATATTGCGCCATTGTGTAATGTAAATCCACATATTATACTACATTACAGTGTACATTACAGTAACCTGATGGATGCAATGATATAGTCAGCTATGCTATTTGATGTGGAGATAAGGGGTGTATGTGCGTGTGTGTGTGTGTGAGTGTGTGTGTTGTTTTGTGTGTGCATGCATGCGTGCGTGTGTGCCTGCATGTGTGTATGTTGTCTGTGTGTGCGTGTGCGTGAGTGTGTGTTGTTTGTGTGAGTGTCTGTGTGTGTGTTGTTTGTGTGTGTGAGTGTGTATGTGGGCCTGTCCCCGCCCACCTCTGTGCATGTTCTGCGCTGTTGTCAGGTCATTCGAGGACAGCCTTGGCTCTCTCTCTCTCTCTCTGCAGGCGCGCTTGACAGATCCCAGAGCTTTCTGGAGGTATTTTATTACCTGGAGTTGTCAGAAGCGGTCTCAACACGACGGCTGCGTTAGCGCTCAAAGCCCGCCGGCCGCGGCTCGCACCAGAAGAAACGAGCTCCCCGCGCGAGCCTGTCAATCACGCCGCCGTCCCCGGCCCCTCTCCGCCCCAAACAACGAAGACAGCGCCGCTTTTATGTACTACCGGGGTCTGGAGAGGGATCCAAGAGAACAGCGCTCCCTGCGAGTCGACTCGCCGCCTCTGTGACAGCAGAGACGATTGTTTTCACTCGGAGCGCCGCGGAAGAGTAACGGAAAACAATAAGCGAGATGTTTATCGCGCAGCGGCTTTCTTCAGATTCCGGGCGAGCGTGACAGATCGCCACGCAACTCGAGACAGCGTTTCAAGCGCCGAGACGACAAGATGATACAGGTTGCAGCACAAATAAAAAATATGTTTACGAGAAGAGCCCCAATCATGTTTGAATAGGCTACACACGTTTACAAAGAGCTCGGGAGAGATACCAGTCTTTAACAAAAACACTGAAGTGCTTATTTAGATTTTTTAAAATTTATTGTAAGGTGCAGCATTTAGTTCTCCAAATACGTTGGCTCCAGGAGTTTCTTGTTACACGTTATCAAAGTGCCTTACATGCACATTGTCCTTTGGGATGGACACGGCAATATATCTACTTGTATTAACTTGGCAAGCTAAATTATAAATTATAATCCAGCAGCATGTTGAATTGTGATTTAAAAATCTAATGAATAGTATCAGTTTTTCTGAGTTAGGTTTTTGTGCATGTAATCCAGTGACATCTGTGTGTCCTCCATTCAAAGCCCTGATAACATTCCACAGATATATATTAGCACAATATCTGTCGCTGTAATTATTACAGTTCATATTTGGGCCCTACAGTACGTAATCCGGGGGATATAACACGGCATCAAACAGCACTGGCAGATTAATGTGAACCAGATCATCCCTTTGTATGAACTCACAGAGCCAACTTGTGTGCTTACACTTGTACTTGTGCTAGGACTGAACTGGACGCCAGTGGCAAGCGTTGTACCCAGTCATTTAATAGTATGGTAGCTGCCCCCAAGACACGCCTTTCACTCTTGCATCATCCTTTCATCCGGGCTGCGTGCTCGCCTGACCACAAGCAGTAAAACATTAGAGACATTACCAAAAAAAAAAGAAAATCTTGTTAAATTCAGTCAGATATCTGCAGCTGTTTACATTACAAAGGAGGCATAGGATGAAATTCTCTCCTTTAGGGAGGGGGGGGGGCATGGTGGGTCTGCATTTGACATTATTTGAACTGCGCTGTCCGCCGTTCGGGTGGTTGTTTTCCCACGTGCCCCAGCGTTCTACCTGCGGCACGGTCTCGGCCGCGGTGGGAAGCGTTTCGGCGCCCCGCGGCTCAGAGGCGCGCTCAAAGGAGGCGCTGGCGAACGCAGAACGGGAACACAAAGGCAGATGGTTCGGAACAGGCCGTGTTGCAAATGCAAGGAGAACAGCGAGGAACGGCGTGTACTGTTTCGGGTTTTAAATAAATCTCTTCTTCTCGCGGTCTACCAGCAGGCAATTGGTCTCCAGGGGAAAGTCTCGCGCTGCTCCGCTGGAGAACAAAGCGCCTCGTGCGTCGGAAGCGACGCGCGCCTCTCTCTGTTCGCGAGCTCCGTCTCATCCGCGCTGTGCAAACCGCTCGTCCCCGCGCCGCTTCTACCTGGCCGCGGTCCGCCACCGTAATCATTCACGAGGGTGAGCCTGGGCAGGCATTGAAATCAGCAAGAAACGTTGTTTTATCGTGTACAAATCAGTGAAGTGTTCTACCGGTAATGTGCCGTTCCCCCACAGTGGATTGGCTACAAATCACGATTCAATCTATAGCAGCTTAAAGAAGGGGGTAAGTGCATTACGGAGTCTGGCGTGCGTTCCCTCGAGGCCTTGCCCAGCCAGCAGCGTGAGTAATCCCATTGTATAGAACCTGATATCGCGGGGGTTTCCTGTTACAGGTTTAGAATGGAGTCGAACCCGAGGCAATGCAGGTGCTAGATAAATCAACTCAATGAATTCAGCTCTTCTGAACCGGCCTCAACGTCTGTAAGCACGGCACCTCAGACACCCTGAAGCGCTGGAGCCAGTGTTGTGCACCCTGGACAGCGAAAGCTGAGTGTCTGTCAGGTTTTTTTTTTTTTTTTTTTTCTATCAGTTGTTATCCTGACGGAAGAAACTTTCAAAGAGGGCGTGATGATGTCATCTGGGCATGCACAGTCCTCAGAGGCTGTGAAGCAGCAGCAGATAGAGGCTCCAGCTGTCATTTCACACCTGTAATCCTGTGTAATCCTCGTCCTTTTGACATGAAAGCAGTAATCATTCTCTTAGGGCACTCAGCTTCAATTAGTGTCTGTTTGAGGGGAACGAGGACACGGCCTCCTACCTCTCTCTGCTTACAGTGCGCAGTTTCACAACACTCTCACGACATCCAGGCAGTTTAAAATGCATAAAGATTATTTAGATCATTTAACATTCACAGTGTTTGCTTGTAACCACAGACATGTTGGCGAAGAGACATTTGTTTTTTTTTTTCGGTGTTCTGCATTATAGCGTATTTTTAGCTCATAAAACGTGTAGAGGTTTTTTTTTAATCGTATCTGTTTAAGGACAAAGAACTGAGAAACATGTCTCAAAATATCCCCATATGCTAAATTATAATTAAACATAGAGGTTAGTGGAGGTGCACAGGAAAATGTTCGTGTCAAACCGAGTTACGGATTGGGCTTGTATGTTGAGTTGGACTCTACTTATTGGGCCGATATGTACTCTGATAGAGTTGAATTAACACTGGAAATTTTACTGTGTTGATGTGAACCTGCTTGAATTGCTGTTTCCTGACAGTTATGCAGGATTAAAGAAAACCACTGCCACACAGGAATTCTGATTATGAATGCATGCACTGGTAATTTAATTTTCAGGTAGGCCCAATGGAAAGCAATGACAATTACTCTTTAACAGCGAGCCCCAGCGATGTGACTATACCATTTTCCTCAAGGTGAAAAGAATAATTATTTGGTCAAGAGGGACATTACTTACTATTAATGATAACTTATGATTAAACATTTTACGTGCTGGAGGAGAGCATTAAGTGTTGCTTGTTGGCAGTGTTTTCTTGTTTGTGCTGCTCACAGTTACATCGTAGGTAGTTTTGTTTAGCTCAGGAAACACTTAATGTGGTCAGCCAAGGAAGAAAGGGTACATACTGCTATGTGCCAGCCTCACCTTTAAACTGGTTTAAGAACAGACTATAGTGTGATTTACTGGTGGCAAAGCCAGGGCTTGAGTAATACAGGAGACCCACAGGACACCAAGGTTATAATATATGTGTGTGTTGGGGGGAGGGGGGGTGCTTGTGCTCCTGTATCGCTCATCCTGTAAAGGCATGGTTGTACTGAATGGATCGACCCCACTGGTCTGGTATGGATTCCAGATTGCAGCAGTGTCAACAGTACACCACACACACTGAACACTGTGCTGAGGGGGCCTACAGTGCACCACACACACTGAACACTGTACTGAGGGGGCCTACAGTGCACCACACACACTGAACACTGTACTGAGGGGGCCTACAGTGCACCACACAAACTGAACACTGTACTGAGGGGGCCTACAGTGCACCACACAAACTGAACACTGTACTGAGGGGGCCTACAGTGCACCACACACACTGAACACTGTGCTGAGGGGGCCTACAGTGCACCACACACACTGAACACTGTGCAGAGGGGGCCGAGAGTGCACCACACACACTGAACACTGTGCTGAGGGGGCCTACAGTGCACCACACACACTGAACACTGAACTGAGGGGGCCTACAGTGCACCACACAAACTGAACACTGTACTGAGGGGGCCTACAGTGCACCACACACACTGAACACTGTGCAGAGGGGGCCGAGAGTGCACCACACACACTGAACACTGTACTGAGGGGGACCTACAGTGCACCACATACACTGAACACTGAACTGAGGGGGCCTACAGTGCACCACACAAACTGAACACTGTACTGAGGGGGCCTACAGTGCACCACACAAACTGAACACTGTACTGAGGGGGCCTACAGTGCACCACACACACTGAACACTGTGCTGAGGGGGCCTACAGTGCACCACACACACTGAACACTGTGCAGAGGGGGCCGAGAGTGCACCACACACACTGAACACTGTGCTGAGGGGGCCTACAGTGCACCACACACACTGAACACTGAACTGAGGGGGCCTACAGTGCACCACACAAACTGAACACTGTACTGAGGGGGCCTACAGTGCACCACACACACTGAACACTGTGCAGAGGGGGCCGAGAGTGCACCACACACACTGAACACTGTGCTGAGGGGGCCTACAGTGCACCACACACACTGAACACTGTGCAGAGGGGGCCTACAGGTTAACCTTGTGAGCGTGACAGACAGCCACACGTTTGCTCACTCAAGGACGAGGAGTGACAGGGAGAGAGGACACAGCTCAGCAGATGCATCGCCTGCCTCCTGACATCTGTCCCACAGAGCTTACGCGCACTTTGAAATCCATCTCGATAATCTTGTGTACTTTTCTAACTTTGATTAAAAGTTAATGAGCGCACCAAGGGCACGCCATGAGCAGAATATTTGGAAGCTGTGGAGTTATTATGTTTGACCTACAACCAAATGTTCGGTGACTTGTGCAGAGTAGCTGAGGTGGTAGGGCTGCTCTGGTGTGTGTGTGCGCATGTGCGTGTGCATGTGTGTGTGTGTGTGTGTGTGTACACGTGTGCATGTGTGTGTGCACCATGAGTGTGTGTGCATGTGTGTGTGCACCATGAGTGTGTGTGCCTACCTGCCTGCATGTACACCACAAATGCAATGAAAACACCAGTCCTCTGTATATGAACGAGGTATTTGCTCTGTGATTGGGTGACAAGAACCAAGGCCTTCCTTTGAATCAAAACAGTCAAGGGTGTGGAGCTGGGGCTAAACTTTCAGGATTTTGGGTCCGCAGACAGCGCCCCTGCAGGACAGAAAATTAACTGCAGCAGTAGGTTTTAGCAAGATGCCTTGTTTATACTGTCCTATAAAAGCCAATATGATAAATTAAAGAATAAATGCAGTTTGCCTAGTGACACTGTGAGAACAGCACAGCCTTGGTTTTCACTATAAATCTTTAGAACAAATTCAGTTTCGCACATACAATATGTTATTTTACCTACATTGAACAGATTCAGTTTTGTGGGGTACATTGCTGTCACCAGAATGCGAAACTGTGTCTTCCATAAGCTGGTCAATTTTTGCCGCCCCACTAACATGCTGCTATCATTTTTTCGCACATTTTCTGGTGCTGTGCCGTCCTTTAGCCGATTACCATCATTTGCATGAAACTATATTTGCCTCAGGCAAGCTGACAGTATGGTACAGAGAAGTATGTCAGAGTGGAGAGAAACCACAACTGATGCACACAATACATATAAGTTGCTTTGTTTCAATCCACTGTACGCCACAACTGTAGCGTAATATAAATAACCTACACTGAACATACAACCTGTGTGTTATCCTGTACACCAGAGGTGGGCAATGATGGCCGTACCTCTTTCTGGTTTTCATGCTAACTTGTGGCTTTAATTACTTAACTAGCCGAAACGTTTCACCATCTGACACTGTAGCTGCATGTATTGATAAGAGCATGAATGCAGCCAAAGACTGTTCTTGTGTCCCAAAATAAAACCGCTTACTGTCGCCTAATCGACCAGTAAACCAGTGATGGTGTATACAACCAATTAGCTCATTTAGCTAAAGTAATTGGTAGAAATAAAAACCGGAATTGCCCACCCCTGATGTACACAGTGAGTACAGAAGGCAGTGCCCTGGTGCTTATTAAAACAGGTTGAGACCTACACATTAGCAATATGGCTGCTTTGCTTTTTATTTGCTCCAAAAATAATCATATCTGGCCTTTAGGAATGGTTTAACTGTCTGTTAGCATATCATGCAGGCATACGTAGGATGGTTTGGAGTCCTTGTGAATTTTATGGGGTCCCAATGATTTGTCTCATCCATCAAAGCCAACCACCATCATCCACTGAAAACCTCACACACCCTCAGCTTTTTCAGGAGGACCTCAGGCGGTGCTTTCAGTGAACCAGCTCATAAACAAATCGGTAATGGATTAGCAGTAACCAATCTGCCCTCATTGTCACTTGCATAGAGTGTGTGGTTTATGAATGTTCCTTCCGCACTTACATGCTGCCAGTGACTGACCAAAAAAAACATTTTGTTTGTGAGCTGACTGTGTCAATTTGATAAACAGTCATGCTAGGCTTCTGAGATAATAGAAAGCATTTGAAATGCAAGCCATCGGCTTCCAAATGACTCACTCCCATCAAAACTACCGTAGGGCAATTATACTCTTTCTGAAACCAAGGATTCATATGAAAGCTATTAGATATAGAGAGGGTCATCCTTCTTATCACCCTTAATGAAAGCAATTACCATTCAAACATAATTATTTTCAATCATTGTTGGAATTAGTTTTTATGCAATTATTTGCTTATTTGTTGCATTTAAGAGCGCTAATCCAGAGCTTTGCGGCAAAATGTAGCATTTCTAAATGGTCAAGGGCTGTTAGTCTTCCAATGGGACATAGTCTTGACAGGAAACGGAAAAACATGATGATTGACTTCAGCACTTTGATTTTATTTACTTATTTATTTATTTATTTATTTATTCACATTTGTGGAAAGCCCATGCAGACTACATGCCCACAACCCATAAAGGATAATCCAAAGAGAGGAATTTGAAACATACAAGTGGAAGCAAAAGTATATTCTCTGATCAGTATATATTTTGCCATGGATGAGCCCCGTGGTTTTGGATCGAATCTGGATCGTGCCAGTGCCGACTGTGGCCGGTAGCTCCACTGGGCAATGTGCAGTTGGTGATTGCGTAGCCCAGGGTATGTAATGGTTCTGTTAGGAATCTGCATTTCATCGCTCGCTAGCGACCCCTGCTTGTCAATCAGGTGCCCATGGACTAAGTGCCTACTGCGGCATGTGAAAGGTCTTCCTCCGACTCCACTCTGTGCAAGCTTGCCGGTTAACTTAATTTTGCACAGCTGAAAATCAGGGGACTTAACACAAACAGCTGTTTCTGTAAAATGGTAAAACATATCCACATGTAAATACCACGAAATAAATGCTGATTGTCTGTACTTTTGTCTCATATTTATTATATTTTGATCTCAGATCTAAATGCCTTAATTATATAGCAAAGATAGCATTTTACTCTACCTTTACAGTACTTTTGGAGGGCACTGCAGCTTGCATATACTGCTAACTGCCCTTGATCTTAATATGATTCACATGAGCAGCTGCCTTCGTACCTCGTTCTGCTTTTGATGTGGTCTTTCTGTCATTTCGTCCAACCCCTGTATGTCACCAGTTGACATTGTAAATTGACTATTGGCAGCTTATAGTGTAACATTTACAAGAAACACACACATTACAAAAATAAGTTTTCACAGGTTTACCGGCAGGCATCCGTACATTCTCGCTCGTACAATTTCACAATGCCAAGAGGTTATTGCTATAAAGATCCATAGCATATTTCGAATATAATAAAATTTGACGCATGACTCAATGACAACTAACACTTTTGAGTATTTTCTTCGCATTCAGATTATTCATACAAAATGATGAAACCGTAAGCATGTGTGTTGCCTAGGCAAAAACATGTTGGACTTATTACAGTTTTCAAAGTGTTTTTATAAAATGAAATGACTCCATGCCTTTTAATGCGTTCAGCACACTAACATTTGCCTGTCTTTAAAAGTAGCGCTGGTATCAAGTAAAAAAATCACTCAAGATTGAGATTTATTTAGTCAACAGAGCATTTGGTCATTTTCTGAGTCAGACTGAAGACGCACCTCTACAGACTTCATCTAGGTGACCTCAACCCTGTATATCTCAAAATAAACTATAACATTTTTGAAAAAACTTTTTAATAAAAATGACAAAATTTTAAGTAAGTAAAACTTACATTTCTGAGTCAGACTGAAGACGCACCTCTACAGACTTCATCTAGGTGACCTCAACCCTGTATATCTCAAAATAAACTATAACATTTTTGAAAAAACTTTTTAATAAAAATGACAAAATTTAAAGTAAGTAAAACTTGTCACGCTTTGCAATGCATTTTGGTTTTGAGTTCATGTAAAAAAAGGATCAAACCTTGGAGGCATATAAATGTACTTATCATTTTAAAATGAAATGAAAGATCTGTTGACATTGAATTCAACATTAAAAAAAATCAACATCTTGATAGAAATATGTAATGTAAAACTGTGCTTTACCGAAGGTCGCAGGTTTGAGTCCGATGTAAGACACTGCGTTACCTTGGAGGACTTAAACCTGCATGCTTCGATATAATCAGCTGTAAATGATAAATGTAAAAATTGCTTGTAAAGTTGTTAAGTCTCTGATAAGCTATTAATCCTGTAAATAATGTAATACATCTATCACAAGAATCTGGAGAAGGAGCAGGTGGAGACTTTTTTGTAGTCTTGGCTTGCACAGCAGCACTTTCATAGACACGGATTTCTGTATCACCATCTTCTGTGTACACCATCGGAGGCAGAAACGAATGAATAATTTATGCAACTGCTCAATCTGGAATTATGCTTGAATCTAAACACTCAGTTTGTATCACAGCTAATCATTCAATAGCAGAAATCTGTCTTTTCTTGAGTGTGTGCTGATAAACCGCATAATCTTAAAACTGTGATAAGACAAACATCCTATCAATCATTCCGAACGAAAGGAGTTGCTCTCTGTTGCTTTCCTCTGCGAAAACAACACAACCTCGTCGATAATCGTCCTTGACGCTTCAGAAGTGTGGTTTCCACCAATAGAAGGATTGTGCGGGGAGATAATCAACCAATTATCTCACCGAGTGAATACAACAAGCAGGGCATAATCTTGTGGGGGATTGGTTGGGTTTCGGAGTCCTTTGGCAATTGGTGTGGCATTCCTCTATTTTTATTGGACACGCGGAGATGTCTATCAGTTGTAATTTGCCGTGCAGAAGTACTGCTGGTGACGCGAAAAGAGTGGGGAAAAAACAAAAACAATCAGTGCTGGCCGCCATCTTGAATTCAGTCTACTCACTGAATGAGAGGGAAACGACTGGAGGAAGATCGTTGGTCAAGGAGACCCATGACAGCTGGAGGTTTTAAGCGAAATACAGTCGAAAGCCTAAATTAATACCAATCGAAAGGCAGCTGTTTTAATCACTCTTGGCTACCGCGAAACGTTGTGCGCTTCGACAGTGAAGTTATTTTGTAACCTAACGTTAGGTTTGAACTTGTCGCCCCGATCGGGTCCTACCCGCAGTTAGCTTAACTTATCCAGCTGGCTTCTTTCACACAACCAGGCTGGCGAAGGCAGCAACGTCACTCGTCGTTTTTTAGCAAAATATGTATAAAAACAAGTATTGTTTTTTTTACATGCTGCAACGCGGTGGATCTGTCATGTTGGTTGTCTGACGTCTGGAGAAGAATACAGTTGAATAAGGATCTTAATTTGCGGTGTATTTTTAAACCATTGCTGACTGATAAAGTTCAGCTTCCCGTGTGGAGAAGAGCCTTTGGAAATCTGGACCGTACTTCTGACTTGGCAAACATTAGCTGAATGGAGGTTGTTTCATCTTCAGCCTTTTTGGATTTAACACTCGAATAGAACGATTTTGCTACATAATGGTCTGAGAGTAAATAAACAGTGTTGCTTTACTGTATCGCCACGAGTTGCTGTTTGGAAAGTTCAAATGGCATTGCTGCTGCTTGCTTGCTAATGTAAATGATATGAATCGATGCAGAATTTGGTGATAATGCAAATCCTAAATATGTCACCGCTCCCGGACTGTGCGATGCCGTGTTTCTCTACCTCTATATTACTGCAAATAATCAGCAATTAACTTTAAAAAAACAACCTTGAGCAGGCGGAGCTGCTTCGCTATCCAAGCCAAGGCTATTGATCTTTGGTGTAGCCAACTAACGTTAGTTATCTGCAAAGATAATTGCTAGTTAAGTTATCTGAAGCGTTGTAGATAGCTAATAGTTAAATTGCTAACATTAAGTGTTAAATGATTTTCAGCACCAGCAGTAAGGTGATATGCTGGCTAATATGAAAGCTGGCTAAGTTATCTATCAACAAGCAAGCTTGCGGTAATATATTTTTTTCTGAGCTACACTATTAACTATTAACACTAGCGAGTGCTATCTATTTCTGCCAAGTATCCGCTGTGATTTTTCACCGTTGGATCCCTCCGATGTTTAGCTTGCTAGCTGGCTTATTCCTTCTCTAAAAACTGGGTTGGTAGCCAGAAAACAGTATATCTGACGAAGTTAGCTAGGCAGATGCAAGTGAAGAACATACAAGCCCAATGACACGTTTTTCGAGTTCGGTACGATAAATATAGGAGCCGGGAACGGGGCCTTTTCCAGCAAAGATCTGGGATTTTCCAGCGTTGAACTACATGTCAGTTTTATTTGCAATGAGTTCGTTTGATTTTTCTTCTTGACGGACATTTAAAGCAAGCCAAATTAACAGTAAGCTTGAAAGAATGTGTCTATTTCACAAATTCAAGTAGCAAAATACACACGGCACAAGAACTGAACACCAGCCCCTTGTTGAACTAAACGAAGCCGAAGGATTTCCTAGAAATAAAGGATTTGTCACTGGATTGACCATGGGAACAGCAACCAAACTAGCCTTTGCCGTGTTCCTCATTTCGTGTTCCTCAGGTGAGTGGCTATCTTGTACACGTCTGTGGTGGTCGAGTTGTTTCAGGTGCAGTGTGTCTTTGTATGCGAATGCTGGCTAAAAACCGCATGTTTATCTTTGTATTAAGCGGAGGTGATGTAAATGTAACGTCTGATTTGCATGGCTCTTATCCAGCAAAACAAAAGGTAACTTAAGCCCGTACCGTTCCGAAAGCCAGCTCCTTACAGTCAGTAGTGCGGGTCATTTCTCGCTATCCCCAACACGAGAGGGGTCGATTTATTGGTTTGTTGACAATGGATCAGCTATGTTGGGCATTGAGTCCCCTGCTGTTCTTTGTTCTACACCGAACTGTAAAAAATGCAGCTAAATTAACTGTATAACCTTGACCGTGGAGCTGAATGAACAGAGTGCTGAAAGGCTAGCCGAATATGTTCAGCACAAGGAGTGTGACCCCACAACACAGCGATAGGGGTAGCCTTACCTTGCCAGCTAGCTAGATAAAAATGGTCTTACGTGGTGTAGCCGTGCGTGCATTTTTATATAAGGGCAGCTTCCAAGCTACATTTATTATGTATACAGCTATGTCAATAATGCATATGTTTTGGGGCTCAGTTTAAGGCTGGTGATAAACGGGCCCGTATCAGTTTTGCTTTTGATCAGTTGGATCGCTATTTTGTCCTCTGTTTTTGACATTTATAATAAACAAACGCAACATCTACTATCAGTGTTTGAGTACTAAAGTTTGACAGCTCGAGAAAGGAATCGATATCGGTGTAACTTGTAGAAGTTGTGCACTGCTTAATACATTTTAAAACAAGGGTTTTTTTTTTTACCAAGAGCTTTAGTATTTTGGTAGATAAAATAAGTTGCCCTGTTAATGGAAATTAAATAATTCCTTACATTTTGACAGTGTAATTGCACGTGTCGTCACTGATTAAGTCAGTTAGGCTGCCCTGCTGTCAGTTGAAAATTAAACTTCGGCTCATTATATAGCAAAAAAGAACCACAAGTGTCACATTCGCCACCCGTAATCACCAAAGAAACGCTTTGTTTTGAAATGTAGATGTAAATATTTGCGTCTTGCGGTCTGTTATTGAATCCGAGCGGATGGTGAATACCATTGCCGTATTGTACATTGGTACACATTGCCTTTCGTTTTGTTTGCGTAGCTGCAAGTGGTAATTAATTTGGCATAGTCGGCAGGAGCACGCTTGGAAATGAATTTGTTTAATGAACCAATACGTTTGGTTCATTTTCCCATCTTTAATGTTCCAAGCCACTTTGGCACAGCGGTGACCTTAAAGATTCGGGCATCACCGTACCCAGTGAATGAAATAAACGTGCACTGGTTAAGACATGCGCATTTGCATTGAAATCTCCTTAGCGCCTATGGTTTTGTGTGTAGCCATGTTGTACTGTTGAGATGCATGCCTCACGTGTTTGTAGATGGAACGAACATCCCTAAAGGTAATCCATAAACTATCATGCAAATCACCAGGCTTCAAGCCCTGTGTGAGCAGTAAGTTTTCCCTTGTTGTTGGATGTGACTGAACTGATCCATTCTTCTTCTGGTTTGCAGTCTCAGGTTTGGTTTGGTTTGATAGATTGCTGAGGGGAATAACTTGCATTAGACATAATGAGGCTTGGACATCTCTCTCTCCCCCCCCCCCCCCCAGAAACCCCCAGGACACTGAGTGATGTTCAGCGGGGAGGGCAGTGGGTTTGGTCTCGGGTCGGGAGAGGGGACGTAGCCGAAAGAGCTGTGTTAGCGCGCGTTAGCGCAGCAGACTGGTGCTGGGAGCGTGCCCAGAACGAGGTTAATCACACTTTCGCTAATCACACAGAGCTTTGCACAAGATCACATTTCCCGAATTTGTGGGCGGGAAGCGGTTTGTTGGTTTTCGTCCCTTTTCGGGACGGGACTGTGCGGCGTGCCGTGGGTTTTCTCGCCACTACCCTGTGGCCCCGCCCACTCGCCCTTCTATTGGCTGTCAGCGTCGACCACCGTTTCCCTTTTTCAGAGGTCGCTGTGCCCAGCGTTGAGCGGGTTAACCCTTTACCGCCCGCCGCTCTCTGGAGAGCCTGCGTGTGCAAGCGGAACGTGGCTTTCGCTAGCGCTGCCGACGGGCGGGCCAGCAGCGGGCCTTAAACGCTTGGACGCCTTCGGCTCCCCGGTCCTCCAGCCAAGCGCGCTTTCAGGCGGGACCGGCGTCTGTCGATGCGTTTAAAATCGAGCAGAGAGAGATGCCCGCGGTTGTCCCCCTCACCTTTGAACAGCCTGTTCCTCAGGCGCTCTTGAGGTGCCATGTAGCCCAGTGTGAGGGGCATTGCAGGTCTGTCCTCAGTGTGTTGCCCTATGAGGTGCCTAATAGGCCATGTGCAGGGCTTGCGGTCTGTCCTCCAGTGTGTGCCTTGCGAGGGTGCTCGTATGGCCAGAGTTGCAGGGGCAATTTGCAGGTCCTGTTCCTCAGTGTGTCGCTCTGTGAGGTGCCATGTAGCCCAGTGTGCAGGGGCATTGCAGGTCTGTTCCTCAGTGTGTTGCCCTATGAGGTGCCCTATAGGCCAGTGTGCAGGGGCATTGCAGGTCTGTTCCTCAGTGTGTTGCCCTATGAGGTGCCCTATACGCCAGTGTGCAGGGGCATTGCAGGTCTGTTCCTCAGTGTGTTGCCCTATGAGGTGCCCTATAGGCCAGTGTGCAGGGGCAGTGCAGGTCTGTTCCTCAGTGTGTTGCCCTATGAGGTGCCCCATAGCCCAGTTTGCAGGGGCATTACAGGGCTGTTCCTCAGTGTGTCGCTCTGTGAGGTGCCCTGTTGCCCAGTGTGCAGGGGCATTAGGGCTGCTGACAGTGGTTGAAATGCTCGGTGCACACAGTCAGAAAGGGTGTGGCCAGCAGAGGACAGCTGGCTGGAGAGCTTGCAGATGTCACAGAATTCAAATTACAGTAATAGAATTACCGTAATTTGCGGCATCTTTTTCTGTTGCCCCTTGGAGAAAGTACGAGTTCACTACGCAGGCTGCATTTCCAGTTTTGGCTTTTAGTTTGAGCGGGCTCTTGCACTGGCATATTAAACAGAGCGAAGCTCTTATGTCATAAAATAAAGCATCTGGAGAAGAGCCAATAAAGCAGGCTCTTAATTTTATTGCGGCTCCTAATTTCAGCGCGAGATTGATGTATAGGCCCGCGGGTTCTTCTCCGCACATTACATTCGGCCCTCTTTACAGCGGACGTGGAGTTTTGCTGACTTAAGTAAAGGCGAATCTGGGAAATCGTGCAGCGTCTTCACTTAGGAAGATAGCTGTCAAGTTAATCCCGTATATGAGCCTTTTCAAAAAAAAAAAAAAAAAAGCTGCGGCAACAGTTGGTCGGTCAGGGTTATCCTTTGAAAGCCGAGTGACAAGTGAGAGGTAATAGCATTAGCCGTGCACTTTGCCCTAGTGTAGGCAGTGGATTACCTCCGAATAGCCCAATAAAGCGTAGCTTCAGCCGGTGCAGCTTTTGAGCGGTTTTATGGCTAGGTTTCACGTACACTTTGTCCGTTGTTGATATTTTGTATGCATCCAGTTTGATTTAATAGGAATGAGACCGTCGCATAAAATGTCCCGTTAGCTTGCGCTGTGGCCCCGGAGCTGTCCGCAGTAGTCCCGGAGTAGTCCGCTATAATCGGCATTCACTTATGGCTAAGGAGCTTGAAAATTGCTACTTGACATTAGCGCAGTTTTTGTGAGATTACATAAAGCACTCGTTGGCGTGGTTAAAAACTCAGCGCACGCTTTGGCCTTTGATTAATATCGGGGAGCGTGGGCGTTTCTTGGTAGCGTGGCCAGCTAAATGGAACTGGACTGAAGAAGAGACGCTCTCGCTGCCGTCTGTGCGCGCGTCCGCCGCTGGTGCTGTGGAATGCTAGCGCTCTTCTCCCGTCACGGGATCGTTACTCAACCTTGCAGCAAGTGTTCCGCGGAGAGTAAAATATGGCCCCTTCTTTTATTTATAGCCCCTTCTGTTTTTCTTCTTCCCTCTTCTGTTCCTTCCACAAAACCTCTGTGCGGCCCGGCCGCGCTCAGTTTCCATACGTTTATTGACGCGCAGAAATGTTTCTTAGTCGCTCTGTGTCCCGGGGTCGTCGAGTCATGTCCCAGGAACATTTATCCGCCATATAGGGTTTGCATCTGAGGATGGCGGTGCCGTGCGCTTTTGCAGAACGGAAATTTTTCAGCCACGAGCTCAAATTCAGCGCATGTTAGGCCTATTCCTTTCCATGATGCCTACTTTTGAGTGAGGTTCATTCCTCTCTCGTTTAGTTTAATCACCAGGCATGGTGTGCAATGTATATCAACTGCTGAACGTAGCCGTAGCTCCCTTGCTCATTGCAGGGCTTGGGGATGCGCTTACCAGCATCTTTTAAACAATCTTCGAATAAGTTAACTTATTTGTCACATTCTTAAAACCTGGATACATTTCTGAAAATTGCCCAGAGCCACCCTCTATTCAACTTGAAAGCCGTATGAACATCTACAGCCTCAATTCACTGATTATGATTGTTTTCTCAAATAAATGCCTCGCTGCTGTTTTGCGTTTTAATTAATACCCACTCCTTGTTGCAATTCTATTCCGTACAAATGCCACCAATGAACACAGATTGCTGTTTATATGGCTTGATACAATATATAAGATTTATCTGATGTTTAGTTGTTTTTTTTAAATAGACCCTTATTCCTGTCGTTGCTTGTTTTATAAACGGTCGTATCTTGAGCGATTTTTCTGAGGTGCGTCACGGCATTACCACAACTCCAGATGACATTCAGCTTGGTTCCATCAGATAACATGTTTGTTTGGAAACCACGTGACCACATGACGCTTTTGAAGCAACAGTTTTTTGATCTGGTATTTTTAGCAACTTTCCAGTCTGTAGATTATGAAAAGGTGTCAAAATGTAGAATACTTCACCAGCCCCCAGATATATTAGTGGATTATTATTATTATTGTTGTTGTTTGTTATAATAATAATAATAATAACAATAGCAACAATACTAAAAATAATCACTACTGTTGTTGTTAATTCTATTGCTATTGTTATTGTTGTTATTATTATTATAATAATTATTATTGGCAGCTCTGAGAACATGGCTGTTAGTCTACATGGAAGCTCATAGACTCATCAAACTTGAGTGGTTTGTGCAGAACCCAGCCAATCACAGGCTCCGGCCATATGGTGCCGGCTGTCCAAACGGTGGCATGGAAGCTAACGGTCGAAGTGTGCCATATTGGATTTTCCACTTGGACTTGAGCTAATTGAACCTTTGAAGGGCACGCAGTGCTTGAAAAATCTCCTTCACGTAATACGCCGTTCGGGAGGACATGTCAATTTCCCTCCTTCACTGCCGAAGTGTCTCGTACGAAGCTGTTTAGGAAAAACTGCTCCTTCAAGGGTCAGTTCAATACAAGCATTCCGTTCTGCTTTTCAGTGGCTAACACAAAATCTATCAACAAATAGCCTTATCTGTGTAGTGTCATCAGCCATGTTTATTTATGGTCCTATTGATGCCATAAATATTGCTTCAGTAAAACAGAAGGACGTTTTGTGCATGTGCATGTAGTGCCATATGATCAGTACAGCACGTCTACTCGAGAGTTCAGAATTTCCTCTGTCAAATGACTTGCACATAATTGAATGTTTTGCCCTCACTTGTTTGCAGTAAGTAATAAGAAATGTTGCTATAGTGACATGGAAATTAAACAGGAATTCTTAAGGAGCATCTATTACCTAGTTCAACTGGCAGCTGAAGGCTGTCAAGATACTAGGTGCTGCTGTTGTGGCTGGCACGTTCTGTTTATAATCCATTTTTCTCAACGTGCTCTTTTCTGTTTGCCGTTGCCTGACTCTGAGAAAGATATCTGTCAATTTGGTGACTCCACGAGTTCAGCTGAAGGAAACTTTGCTCAAGTCAAATTTGCTTCGTGCCAGTTAAGGAGCGTGTAGCACTTCTGGTAAATTACGGAGGAAATTGTGGCTTTTGACAAAAGTAGTGATTTGCTAGCAGTGCTGATGAAAGCTTTCTAATGCCGTAAAAGCCCCCACACTGTGTTCCAGCACATTTCCTGTGCGGTGTTACAGGCCTGAACTAACAGTGGCCACCATTCCATAGCTGGTGCTCATAAATGGGACTCGGAGGTTTGACATAAAGCGAACAGAACCTTTACCCGTATGTGGAGTTCCGGATCAAAGGAGTATTTTCTCTAGAGAGAAAATGAATGGGAGTTTCACATAATGGTCCCTTTCACATTTTTATCTGCACACATTTCTCTCTCATATAGCGCCGGTTCCACTGAATTCCTGGAACTAACAATAAGTCAAATAACTTAAGGAAATTACTCATGAGAACTGGAACAGTAACAACAGTAAAGATATGTACAGCGATGTGCAGTGCTGTCGCTCAGTACGGTCGCTCAGTGCTGTCACTCAGTACTAACGTCCTGTCCTCGTAGAAACATGCTTGACCAATAGGGTGTGACTGAGCGTGAGCGTTGAACTCTGACACGGGCTCGTGCCAGCATACGCCCTCTTTTACAGTATCGGGCTGAACACGTTACAGGGAGCCCTTTCAAGTGCGAGGAGCTGCCTTCCCCGACAGGACCGCACAGCGATGAGTCAAACGCTTCACCTCGCACGCTGCAGACATCCTGCGCCGCTTCCTGGAACGCCAAATGTCAGCCAGCTCCGCGTTTTACCGCCTCGAAACCCAACGACTCAGCCCCACCACGGTTTCCCCTCCGTAAATCTCGACCGTGCGAATACCGCCTTTCTTTTTTGCCGGGAAGCACCACGCTCTTCCGTCCTTCGCCGCCGCGGAGACGGTTGTCATCGTCACAGCAGCGTTTGCGCTCCAGCGAGCCCTCTGTGAGCGGCAGGCACATCTTGTCCCCCGGCTCGCTGTTTGGGCACATTTCAGGTTACCCGGATTGTGTTTTGTGAGGAGGTCTCTCCAATTACCTGTCTCGTACTCTCACTCTCTCCCCCCCTCACCCTCTCTTCCCCTCTGCCCCCCCTCTCTCTCTCTCCCTCTCTCCCCCTCGCAATCTCTTTCCCCTCCCTCTCTCTCCCTCCCCTCACCCTCTCTTCCCCTCTCCCTCCCTTCACCCTCTCTTCCCACCTCCCCTCTCTCTCTCTCTCTCCCTCCCTCTCTCTATCCCCCTCTCTCCGTCCTTTCCTCTTCCACTCTCCTTCCCCTCTCTCTGGCTGCCAGTAGCTGCACTGCGTGGGGATGCACTGGGCTGAGGCCGTAGACCCGGCTGAGGCGAAGAGCTTCTCCCTCAGCGTGTCCTGTGCGTAAACTCCCTGCCTGTCCCTCTCAAACCGAGCAGCCTGCCCTGCCTGTCCCTCTCAAACTGAGCAGCCTGCCCTGCGTGTCCCTCTCAAACTGAGCAGCCTGCCCTGCGTGTCCCTCTCAACTGAGCAGCCTGCCCTGGTGTCCCTCTCAAACTGAGCAGCCTGCCCTGTGTGTCCCTCTCACACTGAGCAGCCTGCCCTGTGTGTCCCTCTCAAACTGAGCAGCCTGCCCTGTGTGTCCCTCTCACACTGAGCAGCCTGCCCTGTGTGTCCCTCTCAAACTGAGCAGCCTGCCCTGTGTGTCCCTCTCAAACTGAGCAGCCTGCCCTGTGTGTCCCTCTCAAACTGAGCAGCCTGCCCTGTGTGTCCCTCTCACACTGAGCAGCCTGCCCTGTGTGTCCCTCTCACACTGAGCAGCCTGCCCTGTGTGTCCCTCTCAACGGAGCAGCCTGCCCTGTGTGTCCCTCTCAAACCGAGCAGCCTGCCCTGCCTGTCCCTCTCAAACTGAGCAGCCTGCCCTGCGTGTCCCTCTCAAACTGAGCAGCCTGCCCTGTGTGTCCCTCTCAAACTGAGCAGCCTGCCCTGTGTGTCCCTCTCAAACTGAGCAGCCTGCCCTGTGTGTCCCTCTCAAACTGAGCAGCCTGCCCTGTGTGTCCCTCTCAAACTGAGCAGCCTGCCCTGCGTGTCCCTCTCAAACTGAGCAGCCTGCCCTGCGTGTCCCTCTCAAACTGAGCAGTGTGTGCGGTGATGACCTCATTAGCTGCAGGGCCAGTGGGGGTGACCGGCAGGGAGGTGGGGGCGATGTTTCCCGCGGTCACGCTCGCCAGGATTAGCACAGGCTCGCGCGGGAGCTCCTGCGCCTGCGAGAGCGTGCGGGAACCGTCCCAGGATGCCGTTCTGCCCTGCGGACGAGACGCAGCCACCGGGCCTGTGCTGCTTTCTGCCGCTGTGCGGCTGCACGTGTGTGGGAATGTGGGGGGGAAAGGACTGGGCCCCACCAGGAACAGGGTGTCCGAGTCTGAGAGGGAGGGAGGGAGGGAGGGGGAGAGGGAGAGGGAGAAAGAGTGAGGGAAGGAGAGGAAGAGACAGAGAGAGGGATAGAGGGAGAGAAAGGGAAGGAGTGGGAGAGGGGGAGAGGGTGAGAGATAGGGATGGAGGAAGGGAAGGAAGGAAAGAGAGAGAAGGGCAGAGGGAAGGAGAGGGAGAGAGAGAGGAGGGTTTGTAGAATGTATTATAAGTACAAGTTTCTTGAAAGTATTCTGGGTTTTAAATGAAAATAAAATGTATATTGAACCAGATATAATAAAGTAAAACCAACTGTGTTACATTTTGGTCTTGCACATGTTTAATATCCAGATTCAGAGATGCCTAATTCTTAAAGGAATTGTCCAGTCCTTTGAGAAATTTGCCTACTTGTAGATAGACGATAAGACCGATAAGATGATTACATCATCAATTTCATCCCTGTCGACCCAGAAAAAATTTATTAGACGATATGAGCTGCATGCTCTCTGTGTTAGCTCTGTCAATGGCTGCAGATAAAAACAACTTTAGCTCCATAGAATAACAGAAATACACCTTCCATCATCTCCTAAGCTGGACAGTCACTTATTTAAAATAAGTGAGTGTACTGTTTCATCGCTTTCATAAGGTCAGTGTAAATTGGCCTTTTGAAGTGCCAGTCATGAAGCGCCTCTGTGCTCTTTGCGCTGGACGGGAATGTCCTCGTGTGTTTCGGGGAGGGCATTGGGGAATGTGTCACGCCGAAGCATTCGCATGGCTAAACGAGGCGTTATATTTAAACGCTACAGGAACCCGGCCAACGTGAACTCGGTCACCCTGCACGGCCCCCGTTGGCGGTTGGCGGTTGTTGGCAGGCTAGCGCGGCGCGCGCTAATGTGAATAATATGAAAATAAGACGAGAGCGCGGCTCCTTATTACGTTCAGCGGAACTCGTGCGGGAGCGTGAAAATTAAACGAACCTCGAACGACCGTAACTTGGGAGAAATTTAAAAAACAAGAAACCCGAAAACTCTAAGCAAGAAGAATGTGCTGTGAGGCTGGTGAGAGGTTACGTTTGCTTCTGGAGACCTCCGATAATGAGCATGCAGGCGCCATTATACCGCACCTATTATAGGTGTCGCTTCTCAGCCTAGTTTTAGTGCGTGCTATTTTTACCCCCTTAGTTAAGCGTCACCTTTTTTTAACACGTGAACAATTCTTTATTCACTTGTGGATATTTCTAGAACATAAGAACAAGCGGCGTTCAACTTTTGGCTTCTTTCCCTTTTAATTGCGCTGGTCGTGCTGTGTGTTTGACTGCTCTGTTGGCATGTAATTTATTTTAACATGAGCAGCCTTGGTGTAATTAGAATTGTAGATTATATCCAGCGTTTGTAGGTGCTGCTTCACACAGCGATGGGTGCAGTTAAAATGAAACGCCTATGGTACCGTGGAGCAGAAACGTCTGTGGTACCGTGGAGCAGACGAGTCTATGGTACCGTGGAGCAGACGAGTCTATGGTACCGTGGAGCAGAAGCGCCTATGGTACCGTGGAGCAGAAACGTCTGTGGTACCGTGGAGCAGAAGCGTCTGTGGTACCGTGGAGCAGACGAGTCTATGGTACCGTGGAGCAGACGAGTCTATGGTACCGTGGAGCAGAAGCGCCTATGGTACCGTGGAGCAGAAGCGCTGTGGTACCGTGGAGCATATGTGTCTGTGGTATCGTGGAGCCGATGTGTCTTTGGTACCATAGAGAAAAAGCATCTATGGTATCGTGGAGCAGAAGCAGCTATGGTACTGTGAAGCAGAAGTGTCTATGGTACCGTGGAGCAGACGAGTCTATGGTACTGTGGAGCAGAAGCGTCTATGGTATCGTGGAACAGAAGCGTCTGTGGTACCGTGGAGCAGAAGCGCCTGTGGTACCGTTGAGCAGAAGCGTCTATGGTTTCGTGGAGCAGAAGCGCCTGTGGTACCGTGGAGCAGAAGCGCTGTGGTATCGTGGAACAGAAGCATCTGTGGTACCGTGGAGCAGAAGCGCCTGTGGTACCGTTGAGCAGAAGCGTCTATGGTATCGTGGAGCAGAAGCAGCTATGGTACCGTGGAGCAGAAGCGTCTATGGCAGGGATCATAACTCTGGCCCTCAAATCCAAATCCAGCCCTGGTTTTCTTTTCTCCCGGGTAATTACTGCTACTGATTGGCCGGACTGTCTTCACACGTGACTCCCAGGCAAAGGGAGGGTGGAAAACCAGCAGTTCTCGGCCCTCGAGGACCGTGAGTTGCTGATCCCTGGTCTGTGGTACCATAGGTCCTCTTTTCCCTCTGTTGGTAATTCATATTAATCGCAGACTGTGGCTTCCTGATCTGCTTGGAGTTGCAGTGATAACTGCAGTAACCTTGTGGAGAATGTAGGCTAAACCCGTATAAAAGCAGACCTGTGTTTAACTGCAGTTTGTTGCATTCTCTGGCTCTGGCTGAAATGGACCTTTCTTCTCTGAAGTCCAAGGGCTTCATTTATCTATTGCGCACGAGAGAGAATGGTTTTCTTTTTCTTCTCTCCACAGATCTGTAGAAGTCTTAGCGCGTTGAAAGGAGTAGTTCTGACCCTGCGGACTCGCGTCACTGAGTGCTCTTCAGTCTTCCGCGTAAACGCCGTCAGTTTCGGCGCAGGCGGCTGCGAAACCCGAATGAAAAGGTTTTCTGAATCGAATTCAGGGGCGAAACGTGTGAAGCTTAAAAAAAAAAAAATTTCACTTCCTTTGCGGTGGTGTTTTGAACCGCCACGTGCCAAAATGACACACAGTTTTATTTTGGCTTGGGAGAAGAGCTGCGTGGAGCGCGGGCGGGTGCTTGTGTTGTCATACACACTCCTGCAATTAGTCTTAGTCTCATTCTCTCTGCTACTGGCACACACTCCTGCAGTTAGTCTTAGCCTAATTCTCTCTGCTACTGACACACACTCCTGCAGTTAGTCTTAGCCTAATTCTTTCTCCTACTGACACACACTCCTGCAGTTAGTCTTAGCCTAATTCTCTCTGCTACTGACACACACTCCTGCAGTTAGTCTTAGCCTAATTCTCTCTGCTACTGACACACACTCCTGCAGTTAGTCTTAGCCTAATTCTCTCTCCTACTGACACACACTCCTGCAGTTAGTCTTAGCCTAATTCTTTCTGCCACTGACACACCACTCTCTGACACACACTCCTGCAGTCTTAGCCTATCACAATGTCACCAGAGAAGACACTCAGCACCTGGTGATGTCTATGGGTTACAGACTTCAAGCAGTCATTGCATGCAGAGGATATATGATAGAGTACCGAACATGGCAACTTTCATTTACATCTATGTCCCAACCATTATGGTGCCCTGAAATGGGGAGGCTATGTAAAAAATAAAAATAAAAAGTGCTGTAATTTCTTCATGGTGAAACCAAAGTGTATAAAAATACCCTGAAATAAAAGCTGAGAATGTGCACTTTAGCCACATGTGAATTGTTTCATTATCACAATTGAATGTAAAGAATGTGGCGTACATAGCCAGATCAAGAAAAAAAAAAACTACCCAAGTATTACGGAGCTCACTCTGCACGATGCCTCGGTTCGTCCTGAACTGGAGCGCCAGACGCTCAGACGGGAGGCACAGAGGGCCGTACGCACGAGCCGATTTGAGACGCAAGACGACGTCGGCCTCCCGAACGCGCTGGGCTCACGCAGGGGTCGCGACCCCTGTGACCCGCGGCTCCCCTGGGCTGAACCGGTCGACGGGGGCGGTGTAATCGACCCTCCCTCCCTCCTGCCCGCGGCCCTCCCCATTTACTCCGGCGGTAATGGCTTCGTTTTCCCGCCGTGATTACCGCGACTTTTCCCGGCCTCTTAGACCTGCTGCCGCGGTTCAGACTCCGGCCGCGAAAAAAAGAAAAAGGCAAAAATCTTCTGGGCGATCGTACCGCGTGTGCAAGGGGACTGGGATTCGTTTTCAGGTTTGGGGTAATTACACTTTTAAAAAATTAATTACCTTCTTCTCCTCGCTGTAATTCGTCTTTGTGGGGTGTGTTTTTTGCGCTTCAGAATTGAACTTGTGGCCCCTGCGCTGATGAAGAGATAGGGGGCCCCTGTGATAAATGGGACGGGCGCGTCCGAAGACGCGCGTGCGATTAACGAGCCCCCCCCCGGAGGCGGGGTCCGTCCCCCGCCTAACGGCATGGCCGCCGCTGGCAGTGACAGTGGCTTCCTCCCGCGAGGATCGCCAATGATGAACAGCGGTGGCTCCGTTTCCATGCCGATAATGAACAGCACCTGCTCTGCGTCTTTTACACGCTTTCCTGGCACCGGGGGGGAGCCGTCTGCCAGGGCCGGCGAAACTATCGCATAACTTATTTACCTGGAGACTGCGTTACTGTATTACGGACACATTCAGGACAAAATGAATCCCCTGTGTTTCCAGATACTTTTAAACGAGTGTCTGTCTGTCTGCATATGTGAGAATGCTTTTCCGGAGTTTTTGAATATACCAGGGAACACATTAAAGTAGTTCGGAAGGTATGTGGTTTCCAAATGCACTGCGCTTTATTTTTAGGATGCATTTAAAAATGCTTTCAGATAATTTAGGAAAAGCACAGTTTGACCTGCGGCTGTGTGAGCTCCCGAGGCCTGGAGGCGAGGTTTTTTGGGTGGCCGTGCTGGCCGTACGTGGTTTCCCTCTGTATCATCAGCAAGACCACGCCCTTCTGACGTCCGAGGTCACAAGACCGCGCGCAGTGGGCGGCACTGATGTAGAATTAAGAGAACGATAACTGCGCCTGCTTTGTGCATTTTTAGCTGGACCGCAAGAGCGGGGCCAGCCTTACAAACGTGAATGTCTGTGAGTGAGTGAGTGAGTGATGAAGTTGCACCATTGGTCGGCCGGAGAGGTCCGGCCACACACTAGGTTTTGACCTGGTCTTGTTATTCAGAGGAACCGGCTGAATCTTAAACATAAATAGCAACTTTGATGCACTTGGCCTGCTTACTGCTCATCCCTGCTCATTCCTGGTGCTTTTTCTGGGTGAACTACAGCACACCCTGTATTTACGGTACAGTGGGCACATGCTGGTGTATTTAGAGAAAGTTCACCCCTAAAACAGCCCGGAGCAGGACCGTGTGACTTCTCTTCACAAGAGAGCGCACCTCGAATTTAGACAAATCACCCCCCTGGTGACGTAGTCGAGACAAGCCACTCTTCTCTGCAAAGTTCAGAGATGTATATAGCAGCAATCATGCCATTTTCTTTATCGTTTCAGTATCGGTCATCCGTTTAAACAATTCGGTGTGTCAGTGTCGTCTAAACTTGAGCGCATGCTCCCGTTTCCCTGTTCCCCTTCCCTCAGTCTCCCATAATTCATTGCAAAATCATAGTAGTGTAGTTTTTACAGTTACAGTTGTCGAAGGTTAACACAGTTGGTAGGCTATTTGTTTTGAGAGGGCAAACTGGAGTAGAGCAGGCAGCGTTAGATTCCTACTTCCTGTTCCTTATAGAGTAACTCCACCGTGCAGGTCCCGTGAAGTTATGCTGTTCCAAAACTTCCGCATGAAGCGGTGTCTCGCTCCGCCGCCGCTCTGTGCTGCAGCTCCCGCTCCCCGCGGCGGTCAGAGCGCGCCGCGCGGTAGATTTGCGGAGAGATTATCTTCCGCGTGAAGGCTAAACGTGAGCCGGGTTCGCCCGGCGGCGCTCGCCCTGCTCGGCGACAGATGGCTCCGCCTTCTAAGCCCGGGCTTTGCGCCGTCAGGCTGCTGCCCCCGCGATGACCTTTAACCTGCCGTTAACCTCGTTTTCTGGGGCACGTTTTCTGTGCCCCAGAATCTTCTAGCATTTTCCGTCCATAAGCTTTCACCCTATCGGCCATTTCAGAAGGAAGGTATTTAGCCTTGCGGTTGGCTAAGCGTGCAGTTTGTCTCTGGCAGTACGGAGGAGCAGTGGAAACGAGTCGGTTAGCGGCTTGGCGGGCTCGGCCGCGGGAGAACGAGAGAGAGGGGAGGAAGGAGGAAGAAAGGTTCTCTCCTCCTTTCGCGGCTCGCCTCCCCTCCCCTCCTCCCCGGTCGTCGGGAGGAACGTGAGTCACGTCTGGCGGCCTCGACACCCTTCTCCTCCGCTGTCGCACTTTAACAGGTTCGCCTAAGCGGTGTCATGTACCCCGTGCGCATAATCACCGCTCCTCCACTCGCGGGGTGACGTCTTTGTTTCCGAGCAGAGCGCGCCAGAGCTCCCGTGCATTACCCGGCTGTGATGTGAATACCGGATGGGCATTCCGCACATTTGTACATTAAACAAAAAGACGAGAACGACTGAATTGGGCTCGTAGCCAAGCACGCCATTTAGTAATATTATGAATAAGCGGGGCGCACCAGGTTGACGGAAAAATTTTAATAACGATGACGCAGACGCGTGGCTGGTTGCGACGCACCGTGACGCAGTCGGCGGTTGGCTGTACGACCACTGGTGCGTCATGTTGGTTCGGCTTTATCCGTCAGTGCTGTGTCGTTTGTTAGCATGGGCATTGGCTTCAGTCAGCACGCTGTGCTGTGCGGTAGCATGGGCATTAGCTTCAGTCAGCACGCTGTGCTGTGCGTTAGCATGGGCATTGGCTTCAGTCAGTGTGGTGTTGTGCGTTAGCATGTGCATTGGCTTCAGTCAGTGTTGTGTTTTGCGTTAGCATGGACATTGGGTTCATCAGTGCTGGGCTGTGTGTTAGCATAGGCATTGGCTTCATCAGTGCTGTGCTGTGTGTTAGCATGGGTATTAGCTTCATCAGTGCTGTGCTGTGTGTTAGCATGGGCATTGGCTTCAGTCAGTGCTGTGCTGTGTTGTGCGTTAGCATGGGTATTAGCTTCATCAGTCAGTGCTGTGCTGTGTGTTAGCATGTGCTCCTGCCACACAGCAGAGAGGCTTAATGGGTTTCAGCAGTAGTTTCCCAGTGTCCAGGGGCCTGGTAGTAATGCCCTAACTGTGATTAATGTGCCTTCCAGATGTTATTTTACACCGTACGGAGCCTTCCTGACGCGGGCTGCAGTCTAGACACGCTGGCTGTGCCCCGCTCCCTCTTTCATCCCTGATTAAAACTCGCCGTTGTGCATTTATCATCTTCTCCTTTAAAGTCTCCCAAGACCTGCTCACTTCGTCTATTTTTTAATATATTTTTATATATTTATTTATTGCTTGTTCCCAAGTCACTGTTGCATTTTTTCTCCTGAGCTCTGTAAGGAAGTTAGTTGAGGAGATAGTGGCACTGTCTGTGACTTGCCAGGCTGAAGTGAGTCCATTACTGTACATAAATTGTCACATCGGGGACCTATTAGCCAGGGCAGATGGGTAAAGGCTTGGACTCCCGGGCCTTGTGGTGTCGGATGAAAGTGTGTCCAGGAGAACGTGTCAGGAGTCTGTGCTTTACGGGGACTTTTACACTCAAACACATTCACTTTTGTTTATGGGGACGTTTACACTTGTCAACATATTCACTTTGTTTTATGGGGACTTTTACACTTAGCAACACATGCACTTCATTTTAAAGGGACTTTTACACTTAACAACACATGCACTTCATTTTACAGGGAATTTTACACTTGGCAACACGTGCACTTTCTTTTTAAAGTGTTTGCTTTAATTAACTGGTGACTGATGAATTTCAATGGGCTAGTTCATTTGTGGAAAGTAGCGTGTGATCATATTGCTCTTGCACTTGGGGGAAATACTGTTGGATTTTCAGGGATAACTTTTTGATCACCACTAAGATTATTACAGACCTGAGAGAACTGACATTGAAGTGCTCTGTAGTTAAGAGGAACATTAAGGTTTTAATTATTGTGTAGACTTATTTAGCGAGGACAATTTATGCGCTCTCAGTACAGAATATGGCAAGAATGGGTTATTTTCTCTCTTCTTTTTTTAGCTGCTTGGGTCTGAAGCTCTGCTGTGAAATAATATAAGACACCCAGTTTAGACAGGCTGTTTTTGGCGACCTCTTAAAACCAACAAAATAGCCACTCCATTGGTAGTGACAGGCCAGGTCACATGGCCTGAACAAAGCAGTTCATTGGCCCTACTAGATGGTGCATAGCATTGAGGTTTAAACGCTCGTACGTTTGCCTGGTGTACGTCTGGCTTTCTAGTTTGTGTTACCGAGGTTACCAGAACTCAGTCTGGAGTTCTTGTAGAAGCCTACAGGAGTGTATTCTGAGATGCTGGTCTTCTGAAGGAACTCAGTGGCAGCAGAGGAATGCGCTGTGTATGAATGACTCCAGTGTTGTCCTGGTAAAATACCGTAACCACAGCATTTCTGCACACGCAGCGTCTTTGCGCACACACACACACACACACACACACGGGCTACCACGCTTCTCCGTCAGCACAGCCGAGCTTGTGCACAGGCACACACTACCGTGCATTCTGCTCAGTGCACTCTGGGTCGGATAGTTGTGTATGCTCCTTCTTCATTTTCTGGGTATCTGCTGAGTTTAAATATTTACACTACTCTCTGTTTGAACAGAATCCTAACCAGCTGAAATAGGGACATCGTAGAGAATGCATCAACGTATACGTGAACAAAGTTTGCTTTTTAAGGAAACTTTAATGTAGAGCTCACTATTTTAACCATAAGTTTCCTGCATTTTTTATAGAAAGTGTGACGACGTTTTAACTTTTCCTATTTATGATTGCCAGTGTCTCGCAAGAACAGGTGTAGGAGTCCACGAAGGTACTGTAGTGGGTCTGTGATGGCAATCTCTCCTCTCTTGGTCAGCATGCGTGAGTAAATAATTGTTGGGGGTTTGCCAAAAAGTTTCTCTTTGTAAATTGATTATGCTGTTTCAATGACGGTTGTGAGTGGGCCACAGCCATTTGCTGTGTTTAATTAAACTACATAATTTCCTGAATTCACTGTAAGTAGTCGTTTTGTTCAGAGCATTACGGATCAAGCCGCCATGTTGTACAACCACACAGTGCTGCACAGGGAATTGACTAATGGGTGAATAATGGCTTAAGTGTTGGCTGGTTTGATGGTTTTCCAGCAGAGGAGAGGGATTGATCCAAGGACCTTTTGGGCCAGTGGAGGACCAGTGTAGACACACTGGAGGCAGTGTGCGCAGCTGTGCATGAGAAAGGCTCTACCTGTGAGAGAGAAAGGCTCTACCTGTGAGAGAGAAACGCTCTACCTGTGAGAGAGAAACGCTCTACCTGTGAGAGAGAAACGCTCTACCTGTGAGAGAGAAACGCTCTACCTGTGAGAGAAAGGCTCTACCTGTGAGAGAGAAAGGCTCTACCTGTGAGAGAAAGGCTCTACCTGTGAGAGAGAAACGCTCTACCTGTGAGAGAGAAAGGCTCTACCTGTGAGAGAAACGCTCTACCTGTGAGAGAGAAACGCTCTACCTGTGAGAGAAAGGCTCTACCTGTGAGAGAGAAAGGCTCTACCTGTGAGAGAGAAACGCTCTACCTGTGAGAGAGAAACGCTCTACCTGTGAGAGAGGCTCTACCTGTGAGAGAGAAAGGCTCTACCTGTGAGAGAAAGGCTCTACCTGTGAGAGAGAAACGCTCTACTTGTGTGAGAAGCGAGCTGTACCTGTGAGAGAGAAATGCTCTACCTGTGAGAAAGGCTCTACCTGTGAGAGAGAAACGCTCTACCTGTGAGAGAAAGGCTCTACCTGTGAGAGAGAAACGCTCTACCTGTGAGAGAGAAACGCTCTACCTGTGAGAGAGGCTCTACCTGTGAGAGAGAAAGGCTCTACCTGTGAGAGAAAGGCTCTACCTGTGAGAGAGAAACGCTCTACTTGTGTGAGAAGCGAGCTGTACCTGTGAGAGAGAAACGCTCTACCTGTGAGAGAGAAACGCTCTACCTGTGAGAGAGAAACGCTCTACCTGTGAGAAAGGCTCTACCTGTGAGAGAGAAACGCTCTACCTGTGAGAGAAAGGCTCTACCTGTGAGAGAGAAACGCTCTACCTGTGAGAGAAAGCTCTACCTGTGAAACTCTACCTGTGAGAGAGAACTGCTCTACCTGTGAGAGAAAGGCTCTACCTGTGAGAGAGAAATGCTCTACCTGTGAGAGAGAACTGCTGTACTTGTGTGAGAAGCGAGCTGTACCTGTGAGAGGAAAAGGGTGCAGCGTGTTTTTCCTGTGAGACTGAAGCTAATACTGGGCGCTGCTGTCCCTCGAAGCGAAGCAGCACCGGAGCGCCACACCGCTGGAATGCCCCGGCTGCGGCTGAGCGCGGGTGATGTCAGAGGCAGCTGCGATTACCGAGGCACGCGGCGCCAGCAGACATTTAGCGAGCTCGTCCCTTCGGGCCTGACGTCGGAGTCGACGGGGGCGTGCGGTGTGCTGTAAGGCACAGACCCGTCCGGTCGCTCGTCCCTCCGGCCGGGATAAAGGCTTCAGCCGGCGACTGCTTCGCATCGTCGGCTTCGCTCGTCGCCGGGATCGCCGCTACCGACGCTTCAGTGAGGACCCCGCGTGGGATCCTTCTGCTGCCGTCCGCCCGCTGCGCCGCGCACACACACAGTCAGAGCGGTCGTTATTTGAGGCTCCTGGCCGCCAGAGACAGGTCCTGGGTGGTTCCAAACCCCACGGCCCAGTCTTTCGGCTTCCTCTTTTTTTTGACGGTCCGTTGGGCTTTCGAAGTCTCTGTTAGGGCGGTGGGGGGGGGGGGGGGACGTCCCGATGAGACACTGGAGCCGGCTGATGTCATGGGCCTGGAGAGGCGACCGGGTTCACCAGACGAGGTCTGAGGTCACTGGGGGGAGGAGAAGTGTAAAAAAAAAAACAAAACGAAACAGGCCGACCACAAAAGGTCGTTTCATTCGCCGGTCAAAATAACCGAACTCGGCGACGGAATCCAGTCTGTTAATCCCCGCTGGCACTCACAGCAGCCTGTCTGTCTGTCTGTCTGTCTGTCTGTCTGCGGTTCAGTTGCGCCACCGATCGACGGGCTCAGAATGAACCGCCTACTGTACTCCCGGCTCCGCCCCGCAATCCGCAAAGCCGCGGCTAATTGGCCCACGCATAGCACGCATTCTCTGCGCACGCTACAGGAAAGGGCTTTTTAACGGCTCATTACCATGGGCGCGACAGCCTTGGCGGCGGCTGGGGCGACCTGTAAAGGGGGGCAGGGAGGGAGGGCTGTGGCCTGAGGAATGAGATTTCGGAGAGGAGAGGCACAACTCGGGGGTAATTCTTTGCATAATGTGCAGATGACTGATTGTCTGATGAGCCAAACGCATCAGGTCAAATGGGCGGGATTTACAAGCAGCAATGATTAAAATGTACAAAACTGCTGAATGTGCCAACTGGTTTAAAAGCAGCTTATTGTTGTAAGCATGAAGAAAACACTTCTCTTTATTTGTGTTTTGTGAACAAATTTTGTTGTTTTTTCTGTTTTTTGTTAATCGACCATTCTTGACTCACTAAGAAACGTTCGAGTGACCGGGACTGCTGCACAAAGCTGTCCGTGACCTCATCAATCAGGAGAGGATATGATTGGATGTTAATGAACAGGTGGTGCCCTGCCGAGAGAAGCAGGAAGGGGCCGTTGTGTCGGTGGCTGGGAAGCCCTCTCTCTCTAAGCCGCCATATTGGTTTGGCCTACTTTCAGCCTCTGGTTTGATCGTCCCTGTGCTTGACGTTGAGCTGGTTTAGAAAATCACCTCAAGGCCTTGTGCTTGGTCACCTCTGAGTAACAAGGTGATACGACTTAACACGACTGTCACGCGACTGTCAGTCACCCTGAGAGAATCGCGGTCGATCAACAGTGATCAGCTGGTCAGACGAATCGATATCCAAAATGCCCGTTTGTTTGCTTTCTGCTGGTAGGCAGCGCATTTTCAGAACTGATTTTGAGCCCCTACTGGATGAAGGGGGAGGTTCTAAGGTGTTGATGTACCGGAGCCGTAAACATTTCATCTGATTGTAAAATAGTGGGGGGGTCAAACATTCACCAGCCCTCGTTCTGCCTGTTTTAGGGGACAGAGCATTCTGGAAATGCTGAACGCTGTCTTGAAAGACCTAAGCTGTGAATACAAAAAAAAACTTTATATGAAGCGGTAAATAAACATCAGGTGAAAGCACATTTGCACCTCTTTAGCCCAAGATCACCCGCTGGGGATTTGTGTCTGCAGGGGAAACGGCTTGCTTTCATTTTCCCAGTTGCACCGTTGAGCGATCAGCCACGGTCTGACTGTAACACTGAGCGTTATTGTAGCCTTACAAAGTGGTCACCTGCTGTCTTACACACCTAAAGCAGAGCAGAGCATGTCCGAGGTGTGGTGGAACCCTGGCTTTCCCATTTTTCCATCTACATGTCCAACCGTTCACAGGGCCTTTGAAATAATTAGTGATTTGCATTCAATTTGTTGATTGCTTTATTTCACGTAGCAACTTCTTAGTGGCCTTTTTTTAAATTTTTTTACACACTGGAAATGTGTAAGTAAATGGAAGTCACAGAACTTCCATAGGAAAGCAAGCAAGCACCATTTAACCAGTAAGAAAACACCACGTCGTAACCCCTCTATCCACAGCTAATTGGTTCCGCCAAAGGCCGTAGGAAAAAAATATATTATTATATTAAAAAAGCCATGGTGTAAAAAAATATGAAATGGCCGTAGGTGCCTTGATGAGGTGATTGAAAGCCTGGTGCTCTCTCATTGCTGCAGGCACATTCCTCAAGAAGGACAGACCCCACAGTGATGCCGGGCTCTAAGATGGCAGCCCGTGTTTTATGTGTATATTCCTCTGTCTCAGGCGTGCCTCACTGTCCTCTGGGCGTTTTTTTGCGTCCGCGCACTTCGCCGCCTCCCTGAAGGGGTTAAAGCTGGCTTAACGGAGCAGGTGAAAGGCACAGAGTGCCGTGTTCAGACGCTCGTGTGTGTCGGTTCTGGGGCGGCGGAGCGGATGACTCACGCAGGCGCTTCCTCAAACGGCCGGACGCAGGCGCCGCTTCCCGCCCGCGGCCGGACGAGCGAGGCGGCGGGCCCTCCGTCCCCGGCCCCTCCCGACCCACGCGGGGTGACGTGTCGCGGACCCGACGCCCTCTGACTCAGGAGGGTATTTTCATCCCGCCGTCTTCGGTTTCCCAGCGTTTTAAAGGCCGGCGCTGTTTTGATGTCAGCGTTGAGGAGGGACATCGGAGCACAGCGTGTCGTCAGCGTGTCGTCAGCGGAATGCGATACGTTTGATGCGGTCCGCCCGGGCCCGCGCGCGGCGCCTTCATCCCTCCTGACCCCGGTTTAAGGCCGCGGCGGCCTCCGCAGCTCGGTATCTCGTTCCGCGAGGTCTCTCCTGATTGGCTGCGAGCGGTGCCGGGAGCACGAAGCGCGCGAGCGAGGGATCGAGTGGGGGATCGGCGTCCGATTCGGCTGATCGTTTCTCGCGTGCCGCAAATCACGCACGCCCCCACCGCGCTCTGCAGAAACAGGAGAGGGCCTGTCGAAAGCGGGAGTTTGTTGGGTGCGAGGGTTAGGGACGGTGGGGTTCATGCCTGTTCGTATCCCATAGAGGCTCGCGGAGACGGAGGAAGTTGGCTTCTTTCCCCCCAGGCGGCTCCTTTGTGCGGATTTGACAGGGAATTCTGGCAGATTCCTCAAATTCCTTAATCCTGATAATGGCTGCTAGTCTTTCTGGGTGCATTTGCCAGGACTAATCCCTGAATTTGATCTCACTGAAGGCAATTAACGATTAAAATTCCAGAAATCCAGCACTCGTAACTACAGACCCCTGAATACCATTGTTTTTAAATTAAGGTTTTTTTGTTCACTCGCGGTTTCCATATAAGCAGACAGTGGTTTTGCAGAAATTTTGTTCATTAACCAAAACGGTAACGTAAAAAAGCATTCAGAAATCCCGCCCGCTCGGTCCGTACGCTTGCTTCCACAGATAAACGTGCACAGAGGCCTCTGATCGTGCCGGTCTCCTCCTGTTGTGCTGCGCTAACGGGCTACGTCGCGGTCTCGTTTGGTCCCCGTGTTTTTGCGTAGCGTCTGTCAGCCGTTCGGCAAGCGGGCCCGCAGAATTAACGGGACGGCCCCCTCGCGACCGCCCGGGCCAGACTCGCCGGAGTCGCCGTGATTGTCCGGATTAACCAACCGCCCCCCCCTTCAGTCAGCGAGGGGGGCTTCTGGTGCCCGGTATCCTGCTTTCTGCTGGAGCAGCGGTCGAGCTTTGGAATAGGCGCACTGACCTTTTCTCTCCAGGGCTTTCTGGACCCCCGCGGCAGGCACTTTCTGGATCAGTTACCCCGGTCATGTTTAGGTTTGCATCAGACAGTGAAAGCTCCTGTTAATGTTCATGTTTACAGGAGTAAATAAATTGGACGTTTACATACGGGCCTGTGCTCCAGTTTGACTCCAGTTTTCACACTTTGACAGTCTCTTAGCTTTAGTGAAAGGCGGAATGAAATATTTTCATAGTTATTTCTAGAATCCCACATAGAACGTGTTACCCGTGCAGTGGAGCACTAAGAAATGGTAAATTGTGCTAAATAACATATGTTGTTCTGGTTCTATTTTGTGCCCATACAGTTGTTGTGAATGTACACACCTGAAAATGCCTTTTGACTGAAGTGTTTCCACTGAACCCCTGCGATAAGAATTGAAATTTAGCTTGAGGTTGCTTTTGCTCTTTAGCACAAATGAAATATGTGCTGTCGGTGGACAGATAGATTACTTTAGGGTCTTGTACAGATTTACTGGATCTTCTTCCAGTGCATGGGAGTGTTGGATCAAGAGACAGGCATGTGTAGCTCAAAGGTTATTGACCATTTAATAATTAATGAATCATGTAAAAAAAAAGCAACATTATCACCTTTCATGCAGTTTTGCAGCTCAAAGTGCGAACAGTGAAAATAAAAGGAAATAAGAAAACAGAAGTAATAAAATGGGGAAAAAAACATAATTTAGCAAATGGCACCACAATTGTATGCAATAGAGTTATAGTATAGTGCAGACAGATGTTCAATATTTTCATGAATACCTATAATACCCCTTATTCAGTTATAATGAATAAATTGGAATTCTATCACAGACTGTCATTAAAAACAAGTAGCCTAAATAAAACATGTATAAATTGCACGGATAAGCAGTTAACTGCAAAATGTATTGGGACAGTCAAACCATCAAATTGGCTGGTTGACTTTTGTTTAACACATAGCCTATATTGTACTATATTACAACAATGGCATTCAATGAGACAAGTCCCTATATTGCAAGTCAGCATAAGTTTTTACTAATTTTATGACAAATGTTACGCAAAGTCAACATTTCGTTATGTACCACTTACATTATATGACTGCATCGAGTCTGTGGCTCAGTGACATCACTAGGCTCGCGATGTGATCCTTTGAGTTGCTCGGCTAAGCTCTTACCGCTGCCTCTTTCAGTCGCTGTGTGCTTGCTGGGGTCTCAGACTTCAGTGTCCTTTGGAACAAGTGAACCGCACGGTCAAATGGGTTTAAATATGGCTGACTGGACCACGTCAAACACTTCCACCTTGTCTTCCTGATAAGCTCCTTGATTAAGTTTGCTGAACGTTTTGGGTCGTTGTTTTTCTGCATGGTAAATGTCCGTTCATTGAGTTTGATTCCATTTCTCTGAGTATTGGTGGACAAAATGTTTCTGCACACAGCTGTCATTCTGTTGCCGGTTGCCACCACCGCTGGTTACATCATCAGTAAAGACCGCTGAACCAGTTCCAGATGCAGCCACACAGGCCCAAGCCATCACACCCACACCGCCATGCTTGACAGATGGAGTAGTATATGGAGGGTCCAGAGCAGTCCCTCTCTCTCTCTCTCCCCGCACTTTCACCTTTCCATCACTCTGGTAACGGTTCATCTCTGTCTCATCTGTCAATGAGACTCGTTTCAAAAACGAATCAGGCTCATGGTCTTTGTATTTCCTCCAGCCTCACCTTTCTGTTCTTGTTGCTGACGAGAGATTTACATCTGGAAGAGCAGCCTCTGTGATTTGCTTTTGTTAGTCTCCTGTGCACAGTGTCCTGCAATACGTTCACTCCCATTGTATGGCGATCATAAGCCATTACTCCAGCTGACAATTTAGTTGGTTTAATTACATTTTTTTTCGCAGCTCTTGTAATCACCGTCATCTCTTTCTGATGTGTTCCACAGTCGGCCTGGTCGCTGGCGATTTCAGAGTCTTCCAGCAGTTAGCTTCTTCTTTAGGACTTTAGGACTTTCCATACAACACGAGCATTCTGCAACAGCGCTAATTGATTTTTTCTTTTGATGATATTATACGTGCGCCGTTCTGTATCTGTATTTAAGTGTCCCGATCCGGAGAGTTTTGAGGGGAAGGAAGGGTACACATTTCATCACTTCCTGTGGTCGTGACTGCGGGATTGGACGCCAGCCATGTTTTTATTTCTGTAAACGGCTCTGCTAACCGCTAAACCCAGCTCAGATTGGGTTGGGCTTTTACCCGTGTGGTGCATTCGGCTCTGCTCTCCCAACCAATCAGATCTTCAGCTTTCAGAATCTGATCTGTCCTCCAGGATAGCAACTCGAATGGAACGTTTAGCTTTTGCCATTGAAAAATGTAAGTTTGGACTCGTGTCCCTTGTGTTCAGCGGACGTCCCGCTGGACCACTATGCTGGACGGCTGTACTGCTACCAAAGGTTAAAGGTCAGGGTGATTACGCCCCAGCTTTACCTTTCATGAAGCCGTTTCTAAATTATTCATGCCGAGATTTTATTTTCTTGCTCCGCTGTTATTCTTCTCTGTTAAAAGCACTTACTGAGGGAGTTGTTTATCATGTATTGGCTTGGTCTTCTTTTGATGCTGTCAGATTCATTGAATTGCTAGTTATTCTAGGACCCATAGGTCAAACCTCAGACTGCATGCTTTCAGTATTTGAGCTAAGCGCTGCACTTTCAAGATGGATTGAGGTGCTCGTTTCATCGTGACCGTACGGCACATAAGAGGCACCGTCACGTGACCTGTGATGCTCTGCGTGTGGGAGGAGCTTCCCGCCGCGACCCCGCTCCAATGGGGAATGGACTGGAGGTGGACCTCGGTAACATCAGAGATAACCCAGCAAGCACAAAACGTTCTCACAATGTTACAGGGATGTTTCGTCAATGTTGTAACGTTGCCACTACATTGCAGAAACATTGCGAGAACGTTGTGTGTTGGCTGGGAGCTCCGTTACTGTGGGTCGTTGAGACACATATTATATATTGAGGATATTGTGAAGTGTTCAGCAGCTCGGGTGAGAAATGTGTGGTGTGAGCCAATGGGAAGTACATGTTTACAGCCTCCATTTTCACCCAACGTTCTATCTGAAACCTGTACAGAAACCACTTTGCACTTCACACACAGTTAGTTAGAGCTCTTCAGTTTGCGCTGGTTATCCCACATTTCACTGTGAGGGGGGGTGACACCACTGAAGTCGCTCGGAAAGGGACTGAACAGTTTCCCGGGGCACTGAGCTCAGGCCCAGAACTCTCGGTGAGGAAACCCCGGACGTTGAGCGCGGGGGGCTCGACCCTCTACGCGGCTGACGGGTGCAGCACCTGCGCCGCCCTGACCCCCGCGGGGCAGGTTAGGGTCGCATTCCACACCAGAACGGAGCCTGCTCGGGAGGAGACCGCGCGGGCTCCGCCGCTGGACCCGTGCCGGGAGTCTCCTGACCCGGCGGCCTTGCCTGGCCTTGTGCCTGGAGAGCGCGCTTCCTGGCCTGACGTGTGTGTGTGTGCGCGTGTGTGTGTGTGTGTGTGCGCGCGTGTGTAAAAATGCCCTTGAGGTTAACAGAAGGTGCAAGATGAGATGGGACTTGTGAATGGTTATAATGCTGTGTAGCGTCAGAGGACTTGCTTTAAGATGGGACTCGGTCAGAGCGTCAGAGGACTTGCACTAAGATGGTGAATGGTTATAAATGGTTATAACCCCGCATAGCGCCAGTTGCCTGCCTGTCACAGTGCTGCTCACAAAAGGTATGGTTTGTGTCTTGGGAGCAGATCCTGTGTGATCAGGCTGTAATTTATTCAGCTCATTAATGTAAGAACCGGGCGCTTGTCCACCAAAGACATGGCCTATAGGCCTCTACTCACATGCACTCAAATCACTAAGTACCCACCGCCTCAGAGATCCCTTTCATCACACAGATGATTCCATAACCGTTCCCCGGGACATCCCATTCACCACACAGATGATTCCATAACTGATCCCTGTGAGATCCCCATTCACCACACAGATGATTCCATAACTGTTCCCCTTGAGACCCCATTCACCACACAGATGATTCCATAACTGTTCCCCTTGAGACCCCATTCACCACACAGATGATTCCATAACTGTTGCTCTTGAGATCCCATTCACCACACAGATGATCCAATAACTGATCCCTGTGAGATCCCCATTCACCACACAGATGATTCCATAACTGTTCCCCTTGAGACCCCATTCACCACACAGATGATTCCATAACTGTTCCCCTTGAGACCCCATTCACCACACAGATGATTCCATAACTGTTCCCAGTTTTCTTTTGATTTCCCCTTCTGTTCTAATCATTCAAAGTAGCCTTTTCATTTTCCAGTTAGCCGAATCATCCTTTTCTGTGAGCAAATTGTTTTGCACAGTGAGCTCCATAACATTTGATTAATATTGATTTGGCTTTGTACTCAACAATTTTAGACTTGTAATCATATTATTCAAATTTCGATAAAGCGCACATTCCCCGTTTTTATTAAAGACTATTTTTATACACTTTGGTTCCCTCGGTAGTTCTGTTTATGAAGTTTTCTGTGGACAGTAGTCACTGACACATCCAGCACTCCTGAAGAGTGTTTCAGATCTGTCAGATCTAGGGGTTCTTCTTCATAACCGTGAAAATTCTTCGGTCATCAACTGTAGAGGTCTTCCTGGCTTACCAGGCCCTTTGTGATTACTGAGCTCACCAGTACTCGCTTTCTTCTTAATGATGTTCCAAACAGTTTATTTTGGTAAGCCTATAGTTTGGCCCATGTCTCTGACAGTTTTTTTTCTTATTTCTCAGCCTCATGATTGTTTCCTTTACTTTTGTTGGCACAACTCTGGTCCTCATGTTGACAAATGCCAATAACGGACTACAAAGGCAATAGAATCAAAACTATCTGCAGTAAGGAAGCAATTGAGCACACCCGACTGATCAGAAATGCCTGTGAAGCCATTTGTCCCAAACGATATGATGCCCTGAAATGGGGGTCTATGTATAAATAGTGTATATATGCAAATACCCTCTAATAAATGCTAATAATGTCCTATTTAAACCCATGTGAATTATTTTTTATTACAGATATAAAATTGTGAAGTACAGAGCTAGAAAAACATTATGGATCTCACTGTATATTCCTCTTACCTTATTGTTCTTCAAACAGATGTTTGTACATACTGTGATGAAAACAATAAACAGGCAAATAGCAACACCCCCTGCAGTCTATGTGACAGTACCTACAGTCACATAGTCACCAAAGACCATCTACATACAGTCACATAGTTATAGTACCAAAGACCATCTACATACAGTCACATAGTTATAGTACCAAAGACCATCTACATACAGTCACATAGTTATAGTACCAAAGACCATCTACATACAGTTACATAGTTACCAATGATTCCCCACTTTTAAAAAAGCTGAAATCGCTCCTGTAACATCACTCCCAGTGTCCACAGTATCATCCTGGACCCCATGAAGCCCGACCACTGATAGCTCTCCCTCTCCCTCTCTCTCTGTCTCTCTTTCCCTCTCTCCCTCTCCCTCTCACTTTCTCTCCCCCTGTCTTTCTCTTTCCCTCCCTCTCTCTCTCTCTCTCTCTCTCTCCCCTCCCCCTCCCTTAGCTGGTCGCCAGCGGACAATGGCCGACACTGGTACTCCTCACTGCCCAGCTTAATTACAGGCCGCAGTCAGTCATCTGCTTCACCGGAGCATGATGGGAAATATTTTCTATTACTGATTACCGCTGGACCTTGTCCTGTACACACAGAGCTCCAGCGTGTGACACAGCCTCACCACGCTGCAGTGGCTTCTGGGACTGGAGCCAGCTGAGGGGTGTGTGTGTGTGTGTGTGTGTGTGTGTGTGTGCGTGTGCGCGTGCGTGCGTGTGTGTGCGTGTATTGTGCTACTCTCATACGGCAGCAGCGCAGGGTAGAGCGCCGCAGCTACGTTCAGATGAAACGCGGTTTGGACGGCAGAGGGCGAGGGACAAACAGCGCGGGAGGTTGAGCTGGCCTCACATGACCCCGGCGGGTGCTGCAGCGGCGTGCGTGTGTCTGCTCCGCCGCGTGTTAGCGGTTCCAGAGCCGCCATGGCTTCTCTTTCCGCCACAGCAGTCAGCGTACTGTCCACCGCTTCTCCCTGCGCCGCGCCTTGAGAAATCATATTACCTCTGTCTGTGTGTCGGTGTGTCTGTGGACGGGCCTTTTAAACGTAGTTTTCTTACAGCATTGTTTGCATTATTCCCTTATTATTCTTACTACTTGTCATTTCTGTTCTGGTGATCTACAGACACAAAGCGTTTGGGTTCCTGTTTGATTGCTAGCTGCTAATCCTTGAACAGCTGTAACTTTTAGTTTGCCTACGCAGGTTAATTACCTGTTTTCATGTAAACCCCCCCCCCCCGAAAATGCTCTGCCTTTGGCCTGGTCCTGTTAGGTAGTGCAGGGCTCTCACGGTTGGGTGGGTTGTTCAATTTCATTTGGTTCCCAGAAAATAAGGGGGAACTAAATATAAATAGTCCTGCAGTTCATACATGATTCACCCAATATGGATGCAAATACCGTGGAATTAAAGCTGAGTGACTGCGTTTGACCTCAAGCTCACTGTTTCATTTCAAATCCAGTGTACTGGAGTACGGAGGCAAAACAAGAAAAAAATGTGTCACTGTCGAAATACTTACGAGCTGCACTGCATATCTGAACAGCACCTAGCTCCCGGAGGTTAGCCTGACTGACCGGAAGTTTCCGTCTTCCCCCCTCTCCCCCACAGGCGCCATTTTGGGCCGGTCAGAGACGCAGGAGTGCATGTACTACAACGCCAGCTGGGAGAAGGACCACACCAACCGCAGCGGGGTGGAGCGCTGCGCGGACGAGAAGGACAAGCGCCGCCACTGCTTCGCCACCTGGAAGAACGTGTCGGGCTCCGTGGAGGTGGTCAAGCAGGGCTGCTGGCTGGACGACATCAACTGCTACGACAGGTACTGGCCACGCCCCCTCGCCCCGTATTTGTAGCAACTGCTACGACAGGTACTGGCCACGCCCCCTCGCCCCGTATCCGTAGCAACTGCTACGACAGGTACTGGCCACGCCCCCTCGCCCCGTATCTGCAGCGACTGCTACAACAAGTAACGGCCTCGCCCCGTTTCCGTAGCGACTGCTACGACAGGTACCGGCCACGCCCCCTCGCCCCGTATCCGTAGCGACTGCTACGACAGGTAACGGCCACGCCCCCCTCAAATCGTATTCACGGCGACTGCTAAGACAGGTAACGGCCACGCCCCCCAGCCTCGTATCCGTAGCGACTGCTACGACAGGTAGCGGCCACGCCCCCCTCGCCCCCAGTATCTCGTAGCGACTGCTACGACAGGTACGGCCACGCCCCCTCCGTATCCGAGCGACTGCTACGACAGGTAACGGCCACGCCCCCCAAATCGTATCCAGCGACTGCTACGACAGGTAAGCGGGCACGCCCCAAGACCCGTATTCGTAGCGACTGCGCGACAGGTAGCGGGGACGCCCCAGACCTTCTAGCTGATCCCATAACGGCACGCCAGTGATCTGGCAAGTGAGGAACGTCAGCCAGCCCACTAGACCTTGGGTGTCCTGAAATGCGCATTATAAATAAACTATTATTATTATTATTATTGTTATTATTATTATTTCTCTGAACGAGAGAGCCATTATGAACTGCTTGTAATGGCTGAATTAGACACTACAGCTGGTATTCTCTTCCATTGGTATGAGAATACCAGCCGTCTACACTGATTATAACTCTCGCACTGTGAGAGGAGTTGAATTTAAAAAGCAAGAAGCTGCCTTAGCTCACAGAAGGGGGGGGGGGGGTTTCTGTATGATTATGTGTTTTCATCACTGGATGGGTGGAAGTGTACTGTGTCTATTGATTTATATGAAGAACGTTTTCATTCACAGCACCAGTTCCTCTAATGCTGTGCAATTGAGTTAACTGCACCTTTCTGCACCCAAAGCCAGAGGCTGTTTTTCTTGTTGTGTGAACTGCTGGAATGTAGAAAGAAAGAGGAAATAAAGGAGAGGTGGGGGGTGATTTTCAGAAACCTGTCTTCTGGCTGAGCCGCATCATTTTTGCAGGATAAGCTTTCTGAATCGGTTCACGAACCGCCGGAAAAAACGCTCTGTAATCGAATCCCTTCGGTGACCTGACTCGTTCGCCAAAGTGGCGGCTTTAAAAAAAAAACCCTTCCTTGGACCTGCGTTTCCACCGCACGCGAACGCCGCGAGATTAGCCCAAACACCGTCTCCTGTAGCCCGAACACCGTCTCCTGTAGCCCGAACACCGTCTCCTGTAGCCCGAACACCGTCTCCTGTAGCTCCTTAGCCCCAACACCGTCTCCTGTAGCCCGAACGCCGTCTCCTGTAGCCCGAACGCCGTCTCCTGTAGCCCGAACGCCGTCTCCTGTAGCCCGAACACCGTCTCCTGTAGCCCGAACACCGTCTCCTGTAGCCCGAACACCGTCTCCTGTAGCCCGAACACCGTCTCCTGTAGCCCGAACACCGTCTCCTGTAGCCCGAACACCGTCTCCTGTAGCCCGAACACCGTCTCCTGTAGCCCGAACACCGTCTCCTGTAGCCCAGAGTCGCTAGAGAGTAGGGATGAGGAGATGAACGTACTCTCTTGTTTCAGGAAGAGCGTGAGCTCACTGCTTTGATGTGACTGACGCTGTGTGTGTGTGTATGTGTGTGTGTGTACGTGTGCTGTGTGTGTGTGTGTACACGTGTGCTGTGTGTGTGTGTGTACACGTGTGCTGTGTGTGTGCGTGTGTATATGTGTGTACGCGTGCTGTGTGTGTGTGTGCCCACTGCAGCGGCGAGTGCGTGGAGAAGAAGGAGGATCCGGACGTGTTCTTCTGCTGCTGCGAAGGGAACAAGTGCAACGAGAAGTTCTTCTACAGCCCCGACACGCAGCTGGTGCAGAGTGAGTACCGCACCTTCAGCCCTGGGGCTGCCGGGGGGTGCCCCGGGGCCGTGTGTGGGAGTGTGGGGGTGCCTCGTCCTGTGTTGTGGGGCTGCGGGTCATAAGTCATTATGTCCCGCACGCGTCCTGTATGGTCCTTTCTCCAATTTTATTTAATGCACTTTGCGTTCTCGTCCAGACGTGTTTCTTGTAACTCAACATCTTAACTTTGCGAGTGACACTCTCTTTTTGGTCAGTGGGACAGTAGTGTTTCTGTTCCTGGGCATTCCCATTTTGGGGCGGGGGGCGGTGGAGGAGGGCACTCCACGGGGGGGGGGGGGGGCGCGTGAGGATCTGATCTGTGTGTGGGGGTGGAGGGGGGTGTGGTATTCCCCTTGTGGCCTTGCCGTGGAGAGCAGGCTTGATGCAGCACAGCAGCCCCCCCGAGCAGGACCTGCTTTTAGGGGCCGAGCGCGACGCGTGGCCCTCGGGGCCGCCAGCTCGACCCGGACCCCAGGCCTGTCAGCGTCACGGTCCCGTCATCGCCCGAACTCTCGATTAGGCTTCCCCTAGTCCTCGCCTCGGCCCGTTTCGCAAGCTCTCATATCTCAGTGTCTCCTGCAAGGGTGTGTGTGTGTGGGGGGGGGATTTGGAACAGTTCACGGATCGGTAAATAATTCAATGTCTCGCTGGGGAAAGAGCGGACTTTCTGAGTTTTCGCAATATCTCCCCCGCAGAGACGCGTGCGGGGAGCGGCGCGTTTTCCGCGTCCTCCTTCATCGCGTTTCTCGGCGGGCGCGACGGTTGGAGCGCGTTTGAAAACGAGCGTTGGGCTCCGGTCACGCACCGCTTCGGCTGCGGGTCAGATAAGCGCCAGTTCCCTGCTCCTTTCCTGCCCGCGGCCCGTGGGGTTTTTCCGGGCTCTTCCTGTTCCTCGGCCGGCCGTGAGACGCGCCCGCCCCTCCGCCCGTCTCCAGGGGCTCCCCGTCCGAACGCCCGCCGCTCGCTTTCAAGCGCCGCGCGGCGACGGGCTGAACGGTGAATGGGCTGCGTTTGTATAGCGCTTTTATCCAAAGCGCTTTACAACTGATGCCTCTCATTCACCCATTCTCACACACACACACACACACTCACACACCAACGGTGAAAGGCTGCCATGCAAGGTACCAATCAGCTCGTTGGGAGCAGTTAGGGGGTTAGGCGTCTTGCTCAGGGACACTTCGACGACACTTCGGGATCGAACCGGCAACCTTTCCGAACCGGCAACCTTTTCGCCCCCCTACTGCGGCCCTGGCGGAGCACGGCGTGCCGAACGCGGCGAGTGGTGAGGCGGACAGCGCGACCCAATTACGGAAATTCATGTTACCGTGACAATAAAAAAAAGATACGTTGTGTAGCCCCGCCCAG
>NC_057947.1:10533243-10564752 GCF_018555375.3 Anguilla rostrata
GTTCATATGAGGTGTGTTAGCGGTATGTGGTTCATATGAGGTGTGTTAGCGGTATGTGGTTCATATGAGGTGTGTTAGTGGTATGTGGTTCATATGAGGTGTGTTAGCGGTATGTGGTTTATATGAGGTGTGTTAGCGGTATGTGGTTTATATGAGGTGTGTTAGCGGGGAGCGGTATGTGGTTTATATGAGGTGTGTTAGCGGTATGTGGTTTATATGAGGTGTGTTAGCGGTATGTGGTTTATATGAGGTGTGTTAGCGGTATGTGGTTTATATGAGGTGTGTTAGTGGTATGTGGTTTATATGAGGTGTGTTAGTGGTATGTGGTTTATATGAGGTGTGTTAGCGGTATGTGGTTTATATGAGGTGTGTTAGCGGTATGTGGTTTATATGAGGTGTGTTAGCGGTATGTGGTTTATATGAGGTGTGTTAGCGGTATGTGGTTTATATGAGGTGTGTTAGTGGTATGTGGTTTATATGAGGTGTGTTAGCGGTATGTGGTTTTATAGGGTGTGTTAGTGGTATGTGGTTTATATGAGGTGTGTTAGGTGGTATTTGGGTTTATATGAGGTGTGTTAGCGGTATGTGGTTCATATGAGGTGTGTTAGCGGTATGTGGTTTATATGAGGTGTGTTAGCGGTATGTGGTTTTTATGAGGTGTGTTAGTGGTATGTGGTTTATATGAGGTGTGTTAGTGGTATGTGGTTTATATGAGGTGTGTTAGCGGTATGTGGTTTATATGAGGTGTGTTAGCGGTATGTGGTTTATATGAGGTGTGTTAGCGGTATGTGGTTTATATGAGGTGTGTTAGCGGGGAGCGGTATGTGGTTTATATGAGGTGTGTTAGCGGTATGTGGTTTATATGAGGTGTGTTAGCGGTATGTGGTTCATATGAGGTGTGTTAGCGGTATGTGGTTCATATGAGGTGTGTTAGCAGGGGGAGCGGTTGCAGCACAGTCGGTGCGAAAGCCAGAGGAAGCGTAAACAGATAAATAATGCAGCCGCTCTCCTCCGCTTTTAGCTGCTGGGCTATAAAAGGCAGTTTGGAGGCGGCGTTTAATAAATAATGTATCCGCCTCCAACACAGGAGCTCCTGACCTGCGAGCACACGGCCTTTAGCATCCCCCCCCCCCCCCCCCCCTATGACTCTTAATTGCCGTGTTGCGTCGGGTTTGTTTACGGCCTCCGTGAAATTATGAAGCTCTGGTTTCTGAGTTTCCGTGCGCGCTGTTGTTCCTTGATTATCAAGGATAAACGAATTCACGTTCTCGTACAGAAGTTATTTCAGACCGCCTAATCAAAGGCACTGGACGGCAAGTCCAAAAATAACAATAGGAGCGGGGTTTTTTTTTTTTGTCCGCTGGCTGCATTTGAAATGCATTTTAATGCTTTTTTTTCTCCTGCATTTGAAAGTGGTTTTGGTGTTTTCACTGCGTGTTGTTTACCGTCAGGGCTCTGTGTATGTCTTGAGTGGATACATGTAGCGCGTGCGGATGTTAGCGCTCACGGAACATTTGACACGTGTGTGCGTTCGCGCGGAAGCCCGGCAGGTGCAGCGGAGCGCGGGCAGTGGGGCCTTCACGCCGAGGTGCGGGGGGTGAGCCCAGGTCAGCCGCCGCTGCCGTTGTCATGGCCACCACCTGCGTTTTTTGTGGCCCGGTGGCTCAGAGCCTGAAAAATGCATCAGCGGCGGCGAGGGGGGGGGGGCGGTGTGCAGGGGTGTTTAAATATGCAAGACCGATGCCCCCGTCAGCTGCTCACCGCCAGTGCGAACTTCAGAGGCACCGAGCGGTGCCTGCCTGCACCGGCCGTACGTCCAGCGCGGCTCGGAGAGCAGTGTGTACGTTTAGTCCGACTCAGAGACAGATCAGAGTTCACATGGGGTCGTACGCTAGTGCCTACTGGCTGATGCAAATCAGAGACCGATCAGAGTTCATGCTAGCTCGTACGCTAGCGCCTCTTAAAGCAGTGTGTACATTTAGCCCAAATCAGAGACCGGTCAGAGTTCATGCTAGCTCGTACGCTAGTGCCTCTTAAAGCAGTGTGTACATTTAGCCCAAATCAGAGACCGATCAGAGTTCATGCTAGCTCGTACGCTAGCGCCTCTTAAAGCAGTGTGTACATTTAGCCCAAATCAGAGACTGATCATAGTTCATGCTAGCTCGTACGCTAGTGCCTCTTAAAGCAGTGTGTACGTTTAGTCCAAATCAGAGACCGATCAGAGTTCATGCTAGCTCGTACGCTAGTGCCTCTTAAAGCAGTGTGTACGTTTAGCCCAAATCAGAGACCGATCAGAGTTCATGCTAGCTCGTACGCTAGCGCCTCTTAAAGCAGTGTGTACGTTTAGCCCGACTCAAAGACCGATCAGAGTTCACGCTAGCTCGTACGCTAGCGCCTCTTAAAGCAGTGTGTACGTTTAGCCCAAATCAGAGACCGATCAGAGTTCATGCTAGCTCGTACGCTAGTGCCTCTTAAAGCAGTGTGTACGTTTAGTCCAAATCAGAGACCGATCAGAGTTCATGCTAGCTCGTACGCTAGTGCCTCTTAAAGCAGTGTGTACGTTTAGTCCAAATCAGAGACCGATCAGAGTTCATGCTAGCTCGTACGCTAGCGCCTCTTAAAGCAGTGTGTACGTTTAGCCCGACTCAAAGACCGATCAGAGTTCACGCTAGCTCGTACGCTAGCGCCTCTTAAAGCAGTGTGTACGTTTAGCCCGACTCAAAGACTGATCAGAGTTCATGCTAGCTCGTACGCTAGTGCCTCTTAAAGCAGTGTGTACGTTTAGCCCGACTCAAAGACTGATCAGAGTTCATGCTAGCTCGTACGCTAGCGCCTCTTAAAGCAGTGTGTACGTTTAGTCCAAATCAGAGACCGATCAGAGTTCATGCTAGCTCGTACGCTAGCGCCTCTTAAAGCAGTGTGTACGTTTAGCCCAAATCAGAGACCGATCAGAGTTCATGCTAGCTCGTACGCTAGCGCCTCTTAAAGCAGTGTGTACGTTTAGTCCAAATCAGAGACGATCAGAGTTCATGCTAGCTCGTACGCTAGCGCCTCTTAAAGCAGTGTGTACGTTTAGCCCAAATCAGAGACCGATCAGAGTTCATGCTAGCTCGTACGCTAGCGCCTCTTAAAGCAGTGTGTACGTTTAGCCCAAATCAGAGACCGATCAGAGTTCATGCTAGCTCGTACGCTAGCGCCTCTTAAAGCAGTGTGTACGTTTAGCCCGACTCAAAGACCGATCAGAGTTCACGCGGGGTCGTACGCCAGTGCCTATTGGAGCAGTGTGTACTTTCAGCTTGGCTCAGGGACCAATTAGAGTTCACAGGAGGTCGTTCGCTAGCGGCTCTTGGAGCAGTGCGTACGTTTAGCTCGGCTCGGAGACCGATCAGAGTTCACGCGGGGTCCTCCGCTAGCGTCATTGTTTAAGGGGCGCCGTGATCCTACGAGGTCCTCGCTAATTAGCGCGTGCGCTGAGGCGAAGCTCCCTGATTTATGGGCCCTGAAGCGGCCTCTCGCGCGGAGCCCCGCGGAACTAATTAGAGGCATCAGTCGGGTGCGGCGTGATCGCCGGAGGCTAGCCGCCATTAGCCGGCCCGCTCATTAATCCTCATTAAGCCGCGCGGGCTCGCCCACGTCAGGCGCCCGCCGTCATTCATTCACAATGCGGTCGCGGCCGCTCACTGTTAGCGCACGCGGCTAACGATAGCACCGCTCGTCAGAGGGACAGCCGTACCGCCGGGACGGCTCACGAAGCGCGGTGTCTCCTCCTGGCCCGGGCGGCTGGCGCCAAACACGGCGGACGGACGTCCCGCTGCTTCGGCTGGGAGGCGTGGCCTGTGCCAAACTCCGCCAATGACCGGCTCAGCACAAAGACAGCACTCAGGTCGAATACTTAGTGAGACAGCTGGTGACAGGACACCTTTTAAAGACCCCTCTTATTGGGATTTAAGAGCTCAGTGCGTGATGAGTGCGTCAGGTGTGTGTGGTGTGCTGGGTATGACAATGAAGAATGTGGTGTGCTGGGTGTGATGATGATGTGGTGTGCTGGGTGTGATGATGATGTGGTGTGCTGGGTGTGATGATGATGTGGTGTGCTGGGTGTGATGATGAAGAGTAGGATGTGTTGAGTGTGATGATGATGTGTAACCCCTCGCCTTGTAACCCCTCCCACCCGCCCAAAGGGATCACAGAGCTTCTCCACCCTAGCTCCCCAGTGGTGGAACGATCTCCCCGTCCCTCTCCGAACCTCCCCCTCACTATCCATCTTCCGCCGTGGCCTGAAGACTCATCTCTTCAGACTATACCTAGAATAACCACCACCATGCTGTGTATATATATATTAAAAAAATAAAAATTAAAAAAAAACCCTTTTTCCTGTCACTTGTTACATGTTGCCCCATCCCTGCACTTCTTGGTAAATTGTATTTGTCCTAATACTCTAGCTTAATCTTCTGCCTAGTTTGGCTTTGCAGATGTTAGACCAGGATAGTGTTCATTGTTCTCGGCTAGAAATAGCTGTACAAAATAAGTAATTGTACCTTACTGAACCCGTGTTCAGCAGTTGTCTACGATCATGAAAATGCACTTCTTGTACGTCGCTTTGGATAAAAGCGTCTGCCAAATGAATGTAATGTAATGTAATGTAATGATGTGGTGTGCTGGGTGTGATGATGAAGAGTGTGGTGTGATGGGTGTGATGATGCAGAGTAGGATGTGTTGGGTGTGGTGATGATGTGGTGTGCTCGGTGTGATGATGCAGAGTAGGATGTGTTGGGTGTGATGATGATGTGGTGTGCTGGGTGTGATGATGCAGAGTAGGATGTGTTGGGTGTGATGATGATGTGGTGTGCTCGGTGTGATGATGCAGAGTAGGTGTGTTGGGTGTGATGATGATGTGGTGTGCTGGGTGTGATGATGCAGAGTAGGTGTGTTGGGTGTGATGATGATGTGGTGTGCTGGGTGTGATGATGCAGAGTAGGATGTGTTGGGTGTGATGATGATGTGGTGTGCTCGGTGTGATGATGCAGAGTAGGATGTGTTGGGTGTGATGATGATGTGGTGTGATGGGTGTGATGATGCAGAGTGTGGTGTGATGGGTGTGATGATGATGTGGTGTGCTCGGTGTGATGATGCAGAGTAGGATGTGTTGGGTGTGATGATGATGTGGTGTGCTCGGTGTGATGATGCAGAGTAGGATGTGTTGGGTGTGATGATGAAGAGGAAGGTGAATGAGCCCATGGAGATCAAACAGGCTAATTAAACTTAAGGACTGGAAGCTTTTGATTTGTGTGGCATCCTGGTACCACAGATATGGTGACATGCAGTAACGTGTGTGTATTAAACTTCTATTATACCATTCCAGCATGCATATCCCAATCTTCCTCCAATCACGTGTGAGGACTACTCTGGTATCTTCTGTAGCACATGTGCCTAACAGCACTGTAGCATTGCTGTCAATCTGCCACAGCGTGTTAGCATGTTAGCATTTCTCCAGTTTTACATGCAGGTCACCAGGTTGTGCCTTCTATGTGGTGAAGAAAGTCAGTACAGACTGAATGGCATACGTGTGATGGCTGTTGACATAGACCTGCACTAGGGCAGGCTTATTCTGTTTCCCCTCCCACTTTAATGTCCGTTTTGCCTCAAAGACCACACAGTCCCTGGTCACATGACGAGGGTCAGCGCGTATAAACTGAGGCTCTTCCTGTTTGGGACGAAGCCTCTTATTCTCCTACGCTGATCTGAGGTCCAGGCAGCCAGCGCTGCTCCAGTCCCAGGCTACACCAGCCGCTGATCTCAGATCAGTCACTGGGTACCCCCACCCCCCCTTTTGCAGGCCTTTCGTGTCGTCCGTCTCGCCCTCGCTGGAAACAGTAATTTCTTTTGCTTTCTTCTCTCCTTCACTAGCACGCCTTTCATATAATGATAGAGGTAAGAGACGTTTATTTAACCCATGAGCCTTCACCTCGGTTTTCATTTATGCTGCTAGTCCCTTTAAATTCCGTCACGCCTTTTATAATATTTTAAAAGATTTATTTACTGGATCCGTGATTTTGTTTTGCATGGCTGTGCTTCCTCGTCCTGCCTTTTAACTGGCTGATGACTCAGAGAGTAGTCTGTGCATGCTCCTGTCCTGCAGTCTCTGTGCATGCTCCTCTCCAGTATGATCTGCTGTCTTTTGAGCATGCAGCTCTCCCACAGAACCTGCAGCCTCTGAGCGTGCAGCTCTACTGCAGAACCTGCAGCCTCTGAGCATGCAGCTCTCCCGCAGAACCTGCAGCCTCTGAGCATGCAGCTCTCCCGCAGAACCTGCAGTCTCTGAGCATGCAGCTCTCCCGCAGAACCTGCAGTCTCTGAGCATGCAGCTCTCCTGCAGAACCTGCAGTCTCTGAGCATGCACTTCCAGTTGCGATGGGTTGCATCCAGCGCTGCAGTCTGCATGCAGACGTAAGGCAGGCAGGCAGCCAGATGGCGGGCACACGCAGGCCTGCCGCACCCTTCGGTCGGGTCCACCCGCGCGACCCAGCGGAGACGCAGAACGCATGAACGAGCGCATCTCGGGAGGGCTAAAAATACCAGCGGGCCCCGCTCCGCGCGCTAAGTGCGCTCGTGACGTCGAATCGGAACCGTCCCGTATATTCCCGACCCCACGCTCATTTCAGTGGGGGTACATGTTAGAAAAGGCCGTTTCAGAGCCTGTGAATGTCTGAGTTTAATCAGAGGCGAAAGGCTGGTTTTACCATTTTTCCAGCAGGCAGGTCTTCTTAAACGCTCTGTTTACTGAGCACACTGGCTACACTCACACACACAGGCTTACACACACACAACACATACATACATGCACACGCATAGGCATGCACACACCACACACACACCCAGATGCACACTTCATACACACATACACATGCACACAGACCCATACACCCCATAAGCCTCCTTATCTTGGAAATTTTTGACAAGGAACTGGCTGATCTCCCATCACATTTATATGAGGAAGTATCTTTCTCTGCAGAAACTTTTAACATAGGCGTGCTTTTTATAATGCATATACGTAAGTCTTCATGTACTGACAGATCACCCTTAAATAGCCTTATGGCCCATCAAAAGACATGCATTCGTTATATTGCCGACCTATCCATACTTGTGTTACACACTTAAATTTAAAAAAGGAGACTGCAGGTCTTCAGTGATAATTTTTACAGCTCTGCATCCGTTTAGTTATTGAAAGTGTAAAAAGTGACGGGTAGGCGTGGTGTGCAGTGCATTCTGGGACTTCACCTTGGACAGTGGCACCTCGGTTGCCGCCATTTACGATAGTCACGGTGACCCTTCTCTCTCCGAGCGCTCTCCTCTTCAGCTCCTCCCTCTACCCCCCCGCCCTGCCCGCAGGCCACGCCCCCTCGCTAGTTTCACTCCACCGTCATCAAGGCGCCATCTGGGACGTCTTCCTGTCGCCCCCCCCCCGGTTCGTTCCTGTTTCGATGTTCGGCGTTTGACTTCCTCCTGCTGGGGACATCGGAGTTGACCTAGCCTTGGGGCCGAGAGACATGTTAAATATGGTGTTGAGCTGGAAATCACACTGCCTGTTCTGTTAAATATGGTGTTGAGCTGGAAATCACACCGCCTGTTCTGTTAAATACGGTGTTGAGCTGGAAATCACACCGCCTGTTGTGTTAAATATGGGTTGAGCTGGAAATCCACGCCTGTTGTTTAACACCGGTGTGAGCCTGGAAATCACACCGCCTGTTCTTTAAACACGGTCTTGAGCTGGAATCACACCGCCTGTTCGTAATATGGTGTTGAGCTGGAATCACACCGCCTGTTGTGTTAAATATGGTGTGAGCTGGAAATCCCCCCACCTGTTGTGTTAAACGCGGTGTTGAGCTGGAAATCACACCGCCTGCTCTGTTAAATACGGTGTTGAGCTGGAAATCACACCGCCTGTTGTGTTAAATATGGTGTTGAGCTGGAAATCACACCACCTGTTGTGTTAAACGCGGTGTTGAGCTGGAAATCACACCGCCTGCTCTGTTAAATATGGTGTTGAGCTGGAAATCACACCGCCTGTTGTGTTAAATGCGGTGTTGAGCTGGAAATCACACCGCCTGTTCTGTTAAACACGGTGTTGAGCTGGAAATCACACCACCTGTTCTGTTAAACACGGTGTTGAGCTGGAAATCACACCGCCTGTTCTGTTAAATATGGTGTTGAGCTGGAAATCACACCGCCTGTTCTGTTAAACACGGTGTTGAGCTGGAAATCACACCGCCTGTTCTGTTAAACACGGTGTTGAGCTGGAAATCACACCGCCTGTTCTGTTAAATATGGTGTTGAGCTGGAAATCACACCGCCTGTTCTGTTAAACACGGTGTTGAGCTGGAAATCACACCGCCTGTCTTGTTAAATGCGGTGTTGTATCATGTTCAGCTTGTGCCTCCAATCGAGCCCACGGTTACACGGTAAAAAGGAAGGCCCGTCTGGCCAGAAAATAGCCTCTGACTGCATGTGAAACCGCTTTCTCTGATTCAGGTACTCCACGGAAAATAACATTGTTGCGTGAGTGGGGCCCCACTTCAATCTCCTCACTGTCGCCTCTGAAACATCGCACCTCAGATTTGCCAAAACCGCAAACCCGTTTTGTAAAATTTCACATGGCTAGAGATCGGACCCAGTTGTGGAGGGGGAGAGTTTGGAGAGGTGCTTGAGATCTGAAAAGTCTCTTGAAGAGGGCTGGGTGTCGGAAGCGGAGCGGGTGAGCGGTGATGCACTGCCTGTAGCTGCAGCTGCAGGATGAGCTCTTCCCTCTCACGCAGACACGCCGGAGCCTGACTGACAGGCCAGCCTGTGGGTAACCATGGACACTGACTGACAGGCCAGCGTGTGGGTAACCATGGACACTGACTGACAGGCCAGCGTGTGGGTAACTATGGACACTGACTGACAGGCCAGCGTGTGGGTAACTATGGACACTGACTGACAGGCCAGCGTGTGGGTAACTATGGACACTGAGTGACAGGCCAGCGTGTGGGTAACCATGGACACTGACTGACAGGCCAGCGTGTGGGTAACCATGGACACTGACTGACAGGCCAGCGTGTGGGTAACTATGGACACTGAGTGACAGGCCAGCGTGTTGGTAACTATGGACACTGAGTGACAGGCCAGCATGTGGGTAACTATGGACACTGACTGACAGGCCAGCGTGTGGGTAACTATGGACACTGAGTGACAGGCCAGCGTGTGGGTAACTATGGACACTGACAGGCCAGCGTGTGGGTAACTATGGACACTGAGTGACAGGTCAACGTGTGGGTAACCATGGACACTGACTGACAGGCCAGCGTGTGGGTAACCATGGACACTGACTGACAGGCCAGCGTGTGGGTAACTATGGACACTGAGTGACAGGCCAGCGTGTGGGTAATTATGGACACTGACAGGCCAGCGTGTGGGTAACTATGGACACTGAGTGACAGGTCAACGTGTGGGTAACCATGGACACTGAGTGACAGGTCAACGTGTGATTGAATGTATGTACGTCTCTGAGCTCCTTGCACACAGGTCTTGACCCCTTCTGATTACACGCCTTCATTGAGAGGCAGATTGTTCCCTGACGGGCCGTTTGCTTGCCTTCCAGGACCCCGGCCCGACCCCGCCCTCTCCCATCCTGGGGCAGAAGCCGCTGCAGCTGCTGGAGGTCAAAGCCAGGGGGCGCTTCGGCTGTGTGTGGAAAGCACAGCTGCTCAACGAGTACGTGGCTGTCAAGATATTCCCCATTCAGGTATCCACACCCTCTCTCTCTTTGTCTGTGTGTGGCTGTGTGTGTGTGTGTCTGCGTGTGTGTGCGGGCTCACGTGCATTTAGTGGGTGTGTCTGTGTCTGTGTGTGTGTCACTCCGGTAATGAAACATCTTACATCACAGCTCAGTCTAAAGTTAAATGAATCGACTCTCTCAGATATCTCTAATCAAGTGGTCTTAATCAGCCTCTGTAGTGTCTTGTATTGAGTGGCCTTGGTGTAGAGGCAGGAGAAGCGTTACCAGTGTAAGACTGCTGCATGAGTGCCGTTAGGCAAGGTAATGTAACAGCTTAGGGAGGGAGTCTGAGGGCAGGGGCACACTAGCGCTTTCTGAAAAGCTGACATTTGTTCACAATTAATAAGTACGATGGTTACGATTGTCAGGCGCTTTTCTGTTTTTGTAAATACCGAGCGTGAAGATGCTCAGGAGGGGTGTTTGAAGACATTTTAATACGCCTTCAGTTATGATTTCATGTCCTCGCGTTCTGTTTTCTGCTCCTGCACACGGCTGCTTGGTCCCCTAGTCCCTTAGCTGGGCTGTCACAGAGCAAAGCTGGGATTTAACCCCACTGCATTGCCCATAAGGCCACACTCACACCTGCAAACGCAGCTTTTCTCAAAAGCCACAGAGATGGTGCAGTTGGTTTATACAGAGTTCTGATATGCAGTGATTGATGCAGTTATTCCCCATGGCAATGAACCACATACCTGAACAGAGCAGGTAGTGAGCACCCTCAGCAGTATGATCTGACAGCACACAGTCACCCTCAGAATTGTGATCTAACTGCACACAGTCACCCTCAGCATTGTGATCTAACTGCACACAGTCACCCTCAGCATTGTGATCTAACTGCACACAGTCACCCTCAGCATTGTGATCTAACTGCACACAGTCACCCTCAGCATTGTGATCTAACTGCACACAGTCACCATCCGCATTGTGATCTAACTGCACACAATCACCCTCAGCATTGTGATCTAACTGCACACAGTCACCCTCAGCATTGTGATCTAACTGCACACAGTCACCCTCAGCATTGTGATCTAACTGCACCCAGTCACCCTCAGCATTGTGATCTAATAGCACACAGTCACCCTCAGCATTGTGATCTAACTGCACACAGTCACCCTCAGCATTGTGATCTAATAGCACACAGTCACCCTCAGAATTGTGATCTAACTGCACACAGTCACCCTCAGCAGTGATCTAACAGCACACAGTCACCCTCAGCATTGTGATCTAACTGCACACAGTCACCCTCAGAATTGTGATATAACAGCACACAGTCACCCTCAGCATTGTGATCTAACTGCACACAGTCACCCTCAGCATTGTGATCTAACACACAGTCACCCTCAGCAGTGATCTAACTGCACACAGTCACCCTCAGCATTGTGATCTAACTGCACACAATCACCCTCAGCATTGTGATCTAACTGCACACAGTCACCCTCAGCATTGTGATCTAATAGCACACAGTCACCCTCAGCATTGTGATCTAACTGCACACAGTCACCCTCAGCATTGTGATCTAATAGCACACAGTCACCCTCAGAATTGTGATCTAACTGCACACAGTCACCCTCAGCAGTGATCTAACAGCACACAGTCACCCTCAGCATTGTGATCTAACTGCACACAGTCACCATCCGCATTGTGATCTAACTGCACACAATCACCCTCAGCATTGTGATCTAACTGCACACAGTCATCCTCAGCATTGTGATCTAACTGCACACAGTCACCCTCAGCATTGTGATCTAACTGCACACAGTCACCCTCAGCATTGTGATCTAATAGCACACAGTCACCCTCAGCATTGTGATCTAACTGCACACAGTCACCCTCAGCATTGTGATCTAATAGCACACAGTCACCCTCAGAATTGTGATCTAACTGCACACAGTCACCCTCAGCAGTGATCTAACAGCACACAGTCACCCTCAGCATTGTGATCTAACTGCACACAGTCACCCTCAGAATTGTGATATAACAGCACACAGTCACCCTCAGCATTGTGATCTAACTGCACACAGTCACCCTCAGCATTGTGATCTAACTGCACACAATCACCCTCAGCATTGTGATCTAACACACAGTCATCCTCTGCATTGTGGTCTTACAGCACAGTCACCCTCAGCATTGTGATCTAACACACAGTCACCCTCAGCATTGTGATCTAACACACAGTCACCCTCAGCAGTGATCTAACAGCACACAGTCACCCTCAGCATTGTGATCTAACTGCACACAGTCACCCTCAGAATTGTGATATAACAGCACACAGTCACCCTCAGCATTGTGATCTAACTGCACACAGTCACCCTCAGCATTGTGATCTAACTGCACATAGTCACCCTCAGCATTGTGATCTAACTGCACACAGTCACCTCGCATGTGATCTAACAGCACACCATCCCCTCAGCATTGTGATCTAACTGCACACAGTCACCCTCAGCATTGTGATCTAATAGCACACAGTCACCCTCAGCATTGTGATCTAACTGCACACAGTCACCCTCAGCATTGTGATCTAATAGCACACAGTCACCCTCAGAATTGTGATCTAACTGCACACAGTCACCCTCAGCAGTGATCTAACAGCACACAGTCACCCTCAGCATTGTGATCTAACTGCACACAGTCACCCTCAGAATTGTGATATAACAGCACACAGTCACCCTCAGCATTGTGATCTAACTGCACACAGTCACCCTCAGCATTGTGATCTAACTGCACACAATCACCCTCAGCATTGTGATCTAACACACAGTCATCCTCTGCATTGTGGTCTTACAGCACAGTCACCCTCAGCATTGTGATCTAACACACAGTCACCCTCAGCATTGTGATCTAACACACAGTCACCCTCAGCATTGTGGTCTTACAGCACAGTCACCCTCAGCATTGTGATCTAACACACAGTCACCCTCAGCATTGTGATCTAACACACAGTCACCCTCAGCATTGTGGTCTTACAGCACAGTCACCTCAGCATGTGATCTAACACACAGTCACCCTCAGCATTGTGATCTAACACACAGTCACCCTCAGCATGTGGTCTTACAGCACAGTCACCCTCAGCATTGTGATCTAACACACAGTCACCCTCAGCATTGTGATCTAACACACAGTCATCCTCAGCATTGTGGTCTTACAGCACAGTCACCCTCAGCATTGTGATCTAACACACAGTCACCCTCAGCATTGTGATCTAACACACAGTCACCCTCAGCATTGTGGTCTTACAGCACAGTCACCCTCAGCATTGTGATCTAACACACAGTCACCCTCAGCATTGTGATCTAACACACAGTCACCCTCAGCATTGTGGTCTTACAGCACAGTCACCCTCAGCATTGTGATCTAACACACAGTCACCCTCAGCATTGTGATCTAACACACAGTCATCCTCAGCATTGTGGTCTTACAGCACAGTCATCCTCAGCATTGTGGTCTTACAGCACAGTCACCCTCAGCATTGTGATCTAACACACAGTCACCCTCAGCATTGTGATCTTACAGCACAGTCACCCTCAACATTGTGATAAAATTGCTCATAGGGGCCTTTAATTAGATTTTATATCCCGTCTAGGATGGTCAGCTCCACAACACGTGGGGAAGTTTGTTTCGGTTTTGCCATTTGCTGTCTGAAGAACTCTCCGGGTGACATTTTACCGCCCTGCTGCTCCTCCTCAGGACAAGCAGTCGTGGCAGAACGAGTACGAGGTGTACTCCCTCAGCGGCATGCAGCACGAGAACCTGCTCCACTTCATCGGCGCCGAGAAGAGGGGCACCAACCTGGACGTGGAGCTGTGGCTCATCACCGCGTACCACGAGAAGGTAACCGCCGGAATTCCAGGCTCAGCTAGCCCCGCCCCCCTACTCCAGAGGTCGTAGGTCGTCGGTCCTGCGGACCGGCCGGAGACTGGAACGCATTCCTCAGCCAGCTGCTCATCTCAGACAATGCGTGGGAAATGCCTTCTCTTTTCTGGGAAATGATCGCCACGCAGTCGCGCTGCCAGAACCGGCATCGACCAATGGGATTGCAGTGATGAAATGTTTTGTCAATGCCTGAGGAATTTTGGTGTGGCAGGAAAGAGGTGGTACTGTAAATAACCGTCTTTCCACGGCAGTGTCGACAAGGTGAATGCTTGCACAGTGTTGCCCTCCAGTGGCCGAGGGGGGTTACTACAGGTCATTTTAGCGCACGGCCACGAAATGGGCAGCATGTGCTGTGGAAGGTCTTCCTGGTTTGAATGAATGGAATTCTCCCTCAGGGTTCGCTGACAGACTACCTGAAGGCCAACGTGGTGTCCTGGAACGAGCTGTGCCACATCGCCCAGACCATGGCGAGGGGGCTGGCCTACCTGCACGAGGACATCCCGGGCCTGAAGGACGGCCACAAGCCTGCCGTCGCCCACAGGTGCATTTCCATTGGCCGGCTCAGCGCCTCGGCCCGCTCTCGTTGGCCAGCCCGCCCTGCCCGCGCGCCACCTCCCCTGTCCGGGCCCAGACGCCTGTCTTTCCTCTGCCACACCCCCCCCCCCCCAACCCCCCAGCCCCCACTCTGCGGGGTGCATTATTAAAGGGTCTCTCTGGGGAGCAGGGCCGCCCCGCCTCTCCCCTAATGTCATCTGACAGCGCGCTTCATTACGGATGATAAATTATGTTCACCTCGCGACTCATCCCCAAGCCATGTAATGCATTCCTCACAGCGCACCCCCCCCCCCCAATCCCCCGCTGAACTCGCTACACACTTACCCTGGCCTACTTCCTACGTCCTTTCCCCGTCTCTCTCCATTTCACTCACTCTCTCTTTCCCTCTCTCTCTCTCACTCTGACTCATTCACTCTCTCCCGTTTTTCCCCTCTCATTCTGACTCACTTACACACTCTCTCTCTCTCTCTCTCTCTCTGTATGTGCCTGTCTCTCGCCCCTGGGAGCGCAGGGACATTAAGAGTAAGAACGTTCTGCTGAAGAGCAACCTGACGGCCTGCATCGCGGACTTCGGCCTGGCTCTCAAGTTCGAGGCGGGGAAGACTGCCGGAGACACGCACGGGCAGGTGAGCGCTGGAAATCACATTTATTTTCAGATTTGTTTTACATCATTTCATATTTTACGGCTAGGCTATTAGGCCTTGATCAAGAAGCTTGCTTCTGAGCAGTTTCTAGTCAGCTAGCTAGCTGAGCTAATTATGTAAGCTAGCTCCCAAGCGTTAGTTATACTATTCAACATAAAAACCTGCTGTTATTATAGTTATAAATGTAATGGTAATGGGGCTATGTGTATGTAATGTAATCTAACGATAATGGGGCTGTGTGTATGATGTATGTGTATGTAATGTAATGGTAATGGGGCTATGTGTATGATGTATGTGTATGTAATGTAATGGTAATGGGGCTATGTAATGTAATGGGGCTATGTGTATGTAATGTAATCTAACGGTAATGGGGCCATGTGTATGATGTATTTGTATGTAATGTAATCTTAATGGGGCTATGTGTATGTAATGTAATGGTAATGGGGCTATGTGTATGTAATGTAATCTAACGGTAATGGGGCTGTGTGTATGATGTATTTGTATGTAATGTAATCTTAATGGGGCTATGTGTATGTAATGTAATGGTAATGGGGCTGTGTTTGGTGCAGGTCGGTACGAGGCGCTACATGGCTCCTGAGGTGTTGGAGGGCGCCATAAACTTCCAGCGAGACGCCTTCCTGAGGATCGACATGTACGCCATCGGGCTGGTGCTCTGGGAGCTGGCCGCCCGCTGCACTGCGGCCGACGGTAAGAACAGCCTTACCGCCGGCATGTACATCTGAGCGGCTGTGTGAGAGTGTGTGTGTGAGTGTGTGTGTGTGTATGTGTGTGTGTATGTGCGTGTGTGTGTATATGTGTGTGCGTGTGTCTGTGTGTGTGTGCACGTGCGCTTGTGTACGTGTATAGGTACATGTGTATGTGTGCGCATGCGTGTGTGTGTGTGTGTGTGTTTAAGTGTACTCTGTGTGTGTGTGTGTGTGTGTTTAAGTGTACTTGTGTGTGTGTGTGTGTGTGCGTGCGTGCGTGCGTGTGTGTGTGTGTGTGTGTGTGTGTGACAGTACTCACAGCTCAGTGGCCTCCTCTCTGCTCCCCTTTGCTCCAGGCCCTGTGGATGAGTACATGCTGCCGTTTGAGGAGGAGGTGGGGCAGCACCCCTCCCTGGAGGACATGCAGGAGGTGGTGGTGCATAAGAAACTGCGGCCCCCGCTGAGAGAGTGCTGGCAGAAACATGCTGTGAGTACCTGCGCCTCCCCTCTCTGCACCTCCCTCCCTCAGCACCTCCCCTCTCCCCCCTCTCTGCACCTCCCTCCCTCAGCACCTCCCCTCTCCCCCCTCTCTGCGCCTCCCTCCCTCAGCACCTCCCCTCTCCCCCCTCTCTGCACCTTCTCCTTACTGTGCTGCAGTAATGGGTGTGTCTCTGTGCTGCAGTAACGGGCGTGTCTGTGCTGCAGTAATGGGTGTGTCTGTGCTGCAGTAATGGGTGTGTCTCTGTGCTGCAGTAACGGGCGTGTCTGTGCTGCAGTAATGGGTGTGTCTGTGCTGCAGTAATGGGTGTGTCTGTGCTGCAGTAATGGGTGTGTCTGTGCTGCAGTAATGGGTGTGTCTGTGCTGCAGTAATGGGTGTGTCTCTGTGCTGCAGTAATGGGTGTGTCTCTGTGCTGCAGTAACGGGCGTGTCTGTGCTGCAGTAATGGGTGTGTCTGTGCTGCAGTAATGGGTGTGTCTGTGCTGCAGTAACGGGCGAGTCTGTGCTGCAGTAATGGGCGTGTCTCTATGCTGCAGTAATGAGCGTGTCTGTGCTGCAGCAATGGGCGTGTCTGTGCTGCAGTAACGTTTGTGTCTGTGCTGCAGTAATGGGCGTGTCTCTGTGCTGCAGTAACGGGTGTCTCTGTGCTGCAGTAACGGGTGTGTCTGTGCTGCAGTAATGGGCGTGTCTGTGCTGCAGTAATGGGCGTGTCTCTGTGCTGCAGTAATGAGTGTGTCTCTGTGCTGCAGTAACGGGTGTGTCTGTGCTGCAGTAATGGGCGTGTCTCTGTGCTGCAGTAACGGGTGTCTCTGTGCTGCAGTAACGCTTGTGTCTGTGCTGCAGTAATGGGCGTGTCTCTGTGCTGCAGGGCTTGTCCATGCTGTGTGAGACCATAGAGGAGTGCTGGGATCACGAGGCAGAAGCTCGCCTTTCGGCCGGCTGTGTGGAAGAGCGCATCGTCCAGATGCAGCGGCAGACCAACATCATCGCCCCGGAGGAGATCGTCACCGTCGTCACCATGGTGACCAACGTGGACTTCCCGCCCAAAGAGTCCAGCTTGTGATGGCCTCTGCCAGTGGCATCAGAAGTGCACTGACCACCGAGACAGGCCTGATGAGCCTCTGAACCACTGCATTTGTGTACAGATGGTCCGGCCCGCTCCACAAAACTCACACACACCCCTGCGTTTGTGTACGGATGGTCCGGCCCGCTACACAAAACTCAACACACACCCCTGCGTTTGTGTACAGATGGTCCGGCTCAATCCACAAAACTCAACACACACCCCTGAGTTTGTGTACAGATGGTCCGGCCCGCTCCACAAAACTCAACACACACCCCTGCGTTTCTGTACAGATGGTCCGGTCCACTCCACAAAACTCAACACACACCCCTGCAATTGTGTACAGATGGTCCGGCCCGCTCCACAAAACTCACACACACCCCTGCATTTGTGTACGGATAGTCCGGCCCGCTCCACAAAACTGAACACGCACCCCTGCATTTGTGTACGGATGGTCCGGCCCGCTCCACAAAACTCAACACGCACCCCTGTGTTTGTGTACAGATGGTCCGGCCCGCTCTACAAAACTCAACACACACCCCTGTGATTGTGTACAGATGGTCCGGCCCGCTCCACAAAACTCAACACACACCCCTGAGTTTGTGTACAGATGGTCCGGCCCGCTCCACAAAACTCAACACACACCCCTGCGTTTCTGTACAGATGGTTCGGTCCACTCCACAAAACTCAGCACACACCCCCCTGCATTTGTGTACAGATGGTCCGGCCCGCTCCACAAAACTCACACACACCCCTGCATTTGTGTACGGATGGTCCGGCCCGCTCCACAAAACTCAACACACACCCCTGCATTTGTGTACAGATGGTCCGGCCCGCTCCACAAAACTTAACACGCACCCCTGCGTTTGTGTACAGATGGTCCAGCCGCCCATATTCAGGAATATCAGCCTCAGACTGGTTCCTACCAGCACCAACTTAGCTACATGCGTGCCTGAAGACATTAGCCTGACACAGGCCCACAGTGGGAGAGACCATACCACAGTCATCCAGTCTGGAGTCTTCACCATAGAAACGCGGAATCGTCTGCTTGGCAACCGGTCAGCGTCGTTCGAGTCAAACTTTGGGCAGGCGATTTTTTTTTCTCTTTGTATCGAAAAAGAACTTCATCAAACGGACTTCTGCTAGTTTTTCTAAGAAAAAGAAAAATGGAGAAAAAAAGACCCACACCATGCATTTCATTTCAGTATAAAAAGGGCGACTTGTTTTTAAACGCATTTGCTGTTTTCGTGTTTATATAAGTGACTATTGTAATGCCAATAAGAAACAGCTTCTGAATGTGGTGCAATGCTGCTGTGTACCTCCATCAACGGGGAAAAAAAACAAAACATGTAATCAAGGGTATTTGATGGGATTCACCTCCAAGCATTACTTTAAATAACCATAAACCTCCCTCAACAAGGAAATACCTCAGTTCCACCTCTAACACTAAAAACAATCCAAAACATTCAGATGAAACCTGTTCCGTCTCGGTGAATTTTTTACACGACGGAAGAAAAAAAACAAAACGGAGAGAAAACGAGAGTCGGCGGCGTTTTTAACCGAGTATGCCAATAGCTAACGGCCATGTGCGCGTCTGAATCTTCTCCTCTATTCCGCCTCTCCTGCTCGTGGCTTCTGTTCTATCGTTTGCCCTGCTGTTTTAGAAGCAATTCTTCTTGAATCGTTTAATTACTGCTGTTGTGTTTATAAAAGTTTATTGCTCTTACAAGTGTAGTTAGGAGAAACAAAACCCTGAAAATCTGAACTGCAGAAACATTTTAAAGCACTTCCCTCTGTAGATTTGCTGTGTCTGTGTAATATTTAAAGATATGTGTACGCCTTTTTGCCATTCGTTTTTTTTTTTTTTTTTTTGCCCCCCTCTGTGAGTTGAGGCTGATATCTCTCGCTCTCTTTCTCTCTCTCTCTCTCTCTCGGGTTAGCGTGCTGGTATCAGTGTACCGAACACATCTCAGGAATCCATTTCAGATCCTCCCTTTCTGCTTTGAGCCACAAGTGACTTCTCTGTCTCCCTCTCTCCGTCTCTCTCTCTCTCTCTCTCTCTCTCTTGCTCTCTCTCTCATCCTGGTGCCATTATCTCCTGCTGAGTGCTCAGTGTGGATGCTGCAGCTCTGACCGGGACACAAAGCACACAAGTCTCATCGTTAAGGGCCTCTGCTGGGTAGCGTGAGTCTCATCGTTAGGAGCTTGGCTGGGTAGCGTGAGTCTCATCGTTAGGAGCTTGGCTGGGTAGCGTGAGTCTCAAGGTTAGGAGCTTGGCTGGGTAGCGTGAGTCTCATCATTAGAAGCATCGTTGGGTAGCGTGAGTCTCATCATTCGGTGCTTCGCTGGGTAGAGTGAGTCTCATCGTTAGGAGCTTGGCTGGGTAGCGCGAGTCTCATCGTTAGGAGCTTGGCTGGGTAGCGCGAGTCTCATCGTTAGGAGCTTGGCTGAGTAGCGTGAGTCTCATTGTTAGGAGCTCTGCTGGGTAGCAGGAGTCTCATCATTAGGAGCTTGGCTGGGTAGAGCCAGCTCCAGGCTAACCACGCAGCAGGAGCCGTTCCTAACGTCCCGGAGAGCCGTTTGGTAGGACTCTCCGAATTCCAGGCCCCGCGACGTGCAGCCAGCACCACAGCCGCGCTAACCTTCACACCGGCTTTCCGCACAGACGCGTTTCTGTGCCGGCTTTCCTTTCTACACAGGAGCTGCATCAGGGATACAGTACTATGCTTTACTAAAAGTACCGATATGCAATCAGCAAAGGTTTAGTAACTTTTACACAAACTGTAGCATTTCTGAACCAGTTTCATTCGCTGGCTGACAGTCGCAGGCCGCATGGTAACTGTAAGGGGTGGAGGGGGGGAGGGGGTGGAGGTCAGCAGTTTCCCCCCTCCCCAAGCCCCCCCCCCCCTCATCGGCGCTCTTAAAGGCCGGCGGGGTGGGTCTGGCGGCTCACTCGTTGCTCCAGCACGTAGGCCCGGCTGCGCTCGAACCCGGGAACAGCAGCGCACGTCACCCCCATCACCGTCCGTCCGTCCGTCCGTCTGTCCGCACCGTCGCACTCCCAGCGCGGAGGGGCGGGGCTAAGGCAGATATGCAAATCTTACCGTGTGCACACCTGCCTCGTTTCATCTCCTCTGTCGTCGTGCTAAAGAAACTGAATGTAGCCGTGTGACCCGCCCACAGGTGGGTCGTTCGTATCGTCTAGGTGTCCTTTGCCCCCCCTTCAGTTTTTTTTTTTTCCCCCTTTTTAATACCAAGGCTTTTTGGACAATCCCGTCCTGCACCTGTTGCTGTACAGATATTCTATATATGCCCCCCCCCCCCCCCTAAATAAAATATATATATATATTAATGGGGGGACCGGGGCAGTGCCCGGTGCTCTGGAAAGTATGGAGCAGTTTTACATATTTGTGTACCGTGAGCTCCGTAATGTTTGGGACAAAGATGTTTTTGTTTTTTTAAACTGACTTCAAGCAGTTATTGCATGTAATGGATGTGCAACAAGTGACTACTTTCATTTACATAACTTTAACATGTCCCGAACATTATGGTGCCCTGAAAAAAGGGACTATGGATAAAAAGTTCTGTAATTTATACATGGTGGAACAGCTGTGTATTTAAAAAAATCCTTAAATAAATAAATGCCCTTTAATAAAAGCTGAGAATGTGCACTTTAACCACATTGTTTGATTATGAATCTAAAATTAATGTACAGAGCCAAATCAAGGGGGGAAAAGTCTTTGTCCCAAACATTATGGAGTTCACAGGATATTATACATATATATATATATATATATTATATATGTAAAACAGATCCATCAATTCCAGAGCGCTGGGCACTGTCCTCTCCCCTCATTAACAAAAGCCAAATCCCCCCTCAAGTCATTGGCTGCAGACTTCATGGAATGCACATTATGTAAATATGAATGTCGTTTTTAGATTGTGAATTTAGCATGATGTTGTTTTGCCATTTTATATCATAACACAAAAAAAAATTTAGAAAAAAAGAAAATCCTTCATAAAGTACTTATTCCAAAATAAATTTTTTTACATTTTGTATATCTCTATTTTTAATTGTACTAATTTATGTCAAAGTCCGCGGTCACCACGGTCACCCCTCGCTGCGGATGGCACCCTGGATCGACGTGTCGTTTACCTCGGCTAAAGCGCAACCCTTTCCCTGTTTGACCAGCAGTGGTTTTTTTTCCTTTTTTTTTCTTTCCCTTTTCCTTTTCTGAAAGCGGTTCAGTTTTGTGACACATTACCTCTCGATTATGCCAGAAAGCTAACACTGCTAAACTGTGTTAGCTTTGAATCTCTATACCCAGCCATGTTCTGTACATCCTGGTCTCAAAGCTCCCTTCCTCCCCCTTCTGTAAAAACTTGCCATTTTCTATTGTTTTGCAAGTATTTAATAGTTGCAGAGGCCTGATTGGAAGTGATTGTTAAATATTGTACAGAGAAATTGTATGTTGCCCTCCCCTATAAAATAAAGTATAGCTCTGATTGGTCTCTACACTTCGCTGTTGTGGAGCATCCATAATGCTCTGGTCACATGGTCTGTGATGTAATTAGCTGTACAGTTATTATATTTGACACAGAAGTACAGTAAACGTATGCATAATTGTATTTATGACAATCTGCCATTTAAAAGTATTATTTTAACTTGTATGCTGATTAGCATAGCCAGAAATAAAACTACATACTAGAATCTTCTGAAAATGTAACTAGCCCAAAGGCATATTTTAGTCCTTTTTCCATTTTAAAATATCCTGTTGAGAGCGTTTCATTATATTGACTGCTATTCAACAGAAGCCTGTATCCATGGTAACAGTGAGTTTGATAGTAATACTTATTCTGCTGTACAGGATACAAATAAATGTGAACGTTTTTCAAGAACCAACTGGTGTACTGGTTAAACGTGTACTTGTACACGCACACACAAACTATTCCCCCGACTCCGTCATTCGTCCTGCGGATATTCACGTTGAGTGTTCAAGATTAAACGTGATTCCTGTGATGCTTCCTGCATGTGTAAATGTGAAATGGTAATTCAAAAAATTTCCACTAGATGGTGATAGCTTTCTGCGGTTTTTCCTTGCAGTTTCAATAATGCTAGTGATTGTGCCGTGTAGTGGCTTCACGTACATAAAAGAATACGATGCTCGGGTGAGTCAGCGCTTATATATTATTTTTATTTATTTGATAACAAGCTACTCTGGCATATTGCATTCACGGCATGTTGAGAATAGGAGGATTCAGACATGTAACAGAAAGTAAGTTTATTATGTTAGGGCTTATCTGTCAAATTACTTGGAAATTAATACTGGATTTAAAATAAATTCTAATCAATCTAAGTAAGAGAGAAAATGTGATGCTTTAAAGAGCCAAATATAAATGATTATATTTCCAGACAGAGTTTATAGTAGACTAGTTTTTATATCACAATGTTTTCACAGCTACTAAGGGTGGAAATTGTGTGGCTGGAAATTTGTGGAATTTTTTTTTTTTTTTTTTTTGGAATATAAAAAAAAATTAATTGGGGGATGACCTTGACCTGCTGTGTCCAACTCTGTTAAGATTGTCAGTGTGAAGCCCCATTTAACGATAGGCCAGTATGTATTTAATTGGTTGCATGGTTCAGCGCTGGTGAATTCTGGCTTTTTATTTTATTTTATTTCATTTCATTTGAAAGTATGGTGACCAGTCATTCTGAATGTTCTCCAGATGGTATTGGCTCAGTGGCGATACACATTTACTGTATTTATGTATTTCCTGTAGTTGTTCAGAGATTCTTTTTTTAGATAGAACTGTAACAACCTGAAATAAAGAAAGTTAGATAACTTTTGATTACTTTTTTCTTCTTCTTTGTGTTCTTGAGAGTATCCCTGGAATTCAGTTCCCATGTGGTGCATTGTGGGAGGGCCTGAGGTGAGTAACATGACTCGCGCATACATACACACATATGTACACATACATACACACACGCAAGCACACACGTATGCACACTAGGGCTGTCCAAAAATATTCGAAGTTCGAAAACTATTCGAAAATCTTTCTTTTTTTAAAGTTCGAACCTAAATTTGAGCATTCGAATATTAGTTTTGGTTCCCGCGTATTGTAATTAACACGCAGGCTTTAATTTTGTGCGGCGAATCGTGTTCATGCACGCAAAGTTCATGTCCTGTGCTAACGAGTTTCCTCTGTCAACAAAAAATATTCTGCCCTGGACCCAGAGCAAGTGGATCGTCTGGTTTTCCTTGCCAATAACCTCCGGCGATACTTTCAGCTCCATGGACACCTAACGTTACTGGTCAGCTAGCTTCGCGAGCCAGTCTCGTTTTTCAATTCGTTCAACAGATCTGGTCAGCTAACAATTTAGGCTAAATAATGTTCCCATGGCAGGCTAGGTTTCCTTTCTTTTCTGAAGATTTTGATAAAATTGGACGATGAAAGAAGTTAAACATACTAAACAGAGTAAGTAATTTATGTTGTTTTAGGCTACAGGTATTAGCCGTTTGATACGGTGGCTCTGAAGTGCATAACACAAAAACAAAAAGAAAACGCAAAAACAAAAACTTTCGGCCCTGAGGTGGAGATGCAACATACAAAAACAAAAAGGAGTGGTCCTGAGGTGCAGATGCAACATACAAAAACAAAAACGGGCAGCCCTGAAGTGCAAAACTCAAATACAAAAAGAAAATGCAAAAACAAAAAGGAGCAGCCCTGAGGTGCAAAACACAAACATACAAAAACTAGCAGCCCTGAGGTGCAGATGCAAAATACAAAAACAAAAACTAGTTGCCCCGAAGTGCAACAGTGCACTTCGGGGATACTAGTTTTTGTATGTTGCATCTGCACCTCAGGACCACTCCTTTTTGTTTTTGTATGTTGCATCTGCACCTCAGGGCCAAAAGTTTTTGTTTTTGCGTTTTCTTTTTGTTTTTGTGTTAAGAAATAAACAGCGATTTTCTATAAACAATCATTTCCCTATGATTATTAAATGCCGATTTGTGGCAAATTACATCCACGAGAAAGTGCTTTATTCATTTGCGCATTAGGCTATAGTGCAGGGGGCTCATTTATAAAATGAACTTGCGTGCATACGTCCAAGTGAATAACTGCCGTAGAGCCACGACCGTTTCCACGGTCAAATCGAGTCATGTTGAAATTTTATAAATCACTACTTTGACGTGATTTTCTACGCACGCGCCACACAGTTGATCTAAAATACGTTTTATAAATGAGGCCCCAGATGTAGTAAACTAGTATTAAAGTTCACCGATGTCCTCTATTCTACTGCTCGCTTGTGGAAAATAACGCGTTGGCCAGTTTAGAGGGAGCGTCACGTGCATATTGCGCCGGACAACAAGCATCTTATTTTTGTGAATTATAGGCAAATGATATTCGAATATATTCGAACTCTAACTAATTACAAAAACTAATATTCGAACTCAATTTCATGGCACTTTTGACAGCCTTAATGCACACTATAAACTCCTGTAGCCACTGATGTGTGGTTTGGCCTGTCACAGCACACAGGCAAGTTTCCATTTTTACTGAGCGCATTGAACTTTGTGTTGCCAATAAATCATAAATAAACCGATAAGACACAAAAATTACAGTACAATCTGTTGATAAATTGGTCTTATGTATGATTTTGTATTCATGCAGTCGTTATCTTTGTAATCGACATGTTTATCATCGTCATCACCTCACCTTAATCAGCACCATAACATCGTATCAAAAAGCATTCAAAATTAAAGACATTAAAGATATTAAGCTACTCTCATTATTTATTTATGCTGGCCTAAATAAATACTCTTTGTCTTCCTCACCAGCACCATCATCATGCAGACAGAAATACTGCAACTACTAACATTTTTAATAACAGTAGGCTATTTGTAGCAATATCAAAATAACAATATAGTCAAAATTATAATATGCTGGAATCAATAATAGCATCTTAAAGAATAACATATGCCAGCTTTATTACTCATGTATTATTCATTTATTCATCACAATTTATCACCACGAACGATTGACACAAAAATGTTATCTCGGTAACATTATTATTAGTAATATTAATAGTAATGATATAAAAATTGCAATATAATCAAAACGATAATGACGGTGGATTCATGTAATCCTTAGTCAAAGTTTGATACTCAACGTATTCTGGCACAGCGGTTCTTGTGTAGGCTAGACTCTCAGTTCCACCCTTTTCAGCATCGATGAGTCAATCACAGCCTCATATTCGTTCATGCGCTGCCGGTGTAAGCAGGTTCGTGCACTGTGACGTAAATCCACGCGGACCAAACTGGAATGAAATAAATCTTAAATCTTCGTCTGTGGGGCTCAGGAAATAAATCGGTGCCTGGAGAGTAATTAGTTCAGTGTGAAGAAATTTTAGAGTTTAAAAGTATTGTCCTAAACTATTTAGTTTGGCCAGGGTAAATCCATAGTTTTGAATGGGCTTCAATGGAATTAGCTTTTTCGGCACCAGAGGCTTGCTAAACTGCAATACCTCGAGTAGCCACTGGAGTTTGCAAGCTTCACAAACAATGGCAGTTCCTGGGCAAAATTCAGGAAGCTCCATTTGCAATGCCTCTGCTTCGTTGGGGGTTTTGTGGTGGCGTAAAACCAAAATACTGGCGCATTACTGCCACCTACTGCACTGGAGTGTGATGGATACAGTAGATCAGCCTTCAGACAACACCACCTAATCCAAATCCTAACTCACCTCGACCTGAACCCAAACCCTGTCTCCTAACCATAATGCTACCGTTTCAGAACACCAATCCTAACTTTACCCAACCCAGCTCCAAAACGTAACTCTAACCCTAGCTCCTAACAATGATTCTAACTTTTACCCTTCCTCAGATCTCTAACACTAATCAAGTCCCCAGCACAAGTCATGGCCTAAACCCCAGCCCTAACCTTAATTCAGGTGATTCAAAAATAATGATTAATTCAGGTTGGATGGAATAGGATTTGAGAACAGTTCTTTTTCTTAACAGCCTGCCTAACAGTTCCCTCCTGTGGTTCAGCCTGGGCTCAGCTTTAAATTTCTGGCAGGGTCAATACTCTTAAGTTCACAAAGGGATATTTTACACAGTGGGAAGCTACAATGGCTATTGATGACCCCTGCCCCCAGTGGATGTACCAGAGCATTGCAGTTCATTCACAAATTTACCAAGGCAAGGAGAAGCTCTCATAACGTAAGTAGTATAATGACTTACAATAATGCAATATATTAGTGGAAGCCACAGCCATCGTTACAATATTTATTATAAAACTGTTTAAAACTTTATTTTATTTTTGGTTAACATTTTGGAATCTTCCAATCTTCCTACATTGTTGCTTGCTATACGGTCATTGTCCACAAGATAGACTCGTCCACATTTGTATCTATTTGCAACCTTGAGCGGAAACCTATGAATATCTCATTGAGTGGCAGGTATTGTTTGGTTTTCATTCAGTATATCATCATTTATCAGTGCGTAACTTAAATTTAGGAGCGATACCCTCAAATGTTTATTTTTTTTATTTGTTTTTACGTTTTTTTTTTGTGAAAGCTTGATATACGTGCAATTCACAGGGAATTTAATTACACAATACATTTATTTTAAACCTATAATTTAACATACAACTGCAGAAAATATTATTGCATCAGCATTAGCCCATTTATGAGAACACTAAAATTGCATTCATTGGAAAGTATTTGTCTATTAGGAGTGTTTGTTTTTTAATGTGCTGAATCACAGATAAGTATTTTTGCATATACTCATACCATTTTAATCCAGTTAAATATTTGTCACGAGATTCCCTGGAGGATTAAAACACAAATATGTGGATAACAAAGATAAAAGCACCCACCAATGATGGAGTAAATGTAAATATATAGCCAGTCCATTTCCTTAATCATTATGTGTCCTAACAGCTGATTAGTGCCTTGGTTTTCACTAATACTTTGTTTGTTTGTTTGTTTGTTTTTTGGTTTGTTTGTCTTATATTAACTTCCAACAAATGTTTGGTATGATCTTTTAATCAGCCTATGATTGTCAATACAAGCAAACATGTATAACTACATGTTTCTGCCTTATCTATTGTTCAGATTCACCAAGACGGTGACCTAACCATCTACATTTCAACGGTCCTCGACTCTAGGCAAGAGAGGGAAAGGCCACCCCTCATGTGGCAGAAACAGTTGATGATGAAACACAGCTGTCTGAGACCTTCTGTGAATGGTGTTGAATGGGTTTTGAGAGATTTTCTCTTAAGAGAACATGTTGATCCTGTATCAAGCAAGTGTTTCAAAGTGCACTTGAATGCACTTGAAGTAATGGAGTGATGAAAAGTGTCTCCTGGCAACTGTGTTAATGAGTCTCTGTGTTAATGAGTCTCGAGTTTTCTTCTCAAGAACTCCCATTCCCAGCAGGCAGTGCGCTACTAAGGTCTTTTCAGTTCATGACTGTACCATGCCATTCTCAAACCTTTATCCTGTAAAACTTTCATGTGCATAGATTTAAAAAGCCTTTAAATCAAGAGAAAATCTATTATCTATTAAAACAATAAATTCAATTCCTATTTATCATCTACATTAACTGTAGGTTAAACTAAAAAAAAATTACTCAAGTACCCAGTTATTTATCTCTGCAGCTTTAATTCATTTGAAATCGGAGCAAAAACAAACTTTCATAATTGTGTTACCTTTCACAGCCATTTTCGCAAGTGTCACCTTCAAAACACCAGGCAATACAAAGCACATCCACGAACATCGACGTACAGCACGTGACCGAGGACATTTCCTGTACACACCCAAATTTCCCACATTTCTCGTGACATTAGCAGTTAGAAGTTCACCCGAGTTAAATCTGGGTACATGGAATGCATGCCATATGCTCAATTGTCGAACATAACTGCTTTTTTCTTTATGTATTTTCCCTGTGCATACAAATATCTGGGGCATATCTGTTGGATGTTTACTTAACGGTTTTGGTTATGTGAGCTAGGGAACAAACCCGTCGTGAAAACCTGCCACGTTCAGCATGAGCAAATTTATATTCCCGGGAGACTTTCCTGAACTCGGTCCTCTATTCTGCTGCTACTTGCAGGGCATAACGCCCACGTTCCACGAGAGAAAAACTTTGTCAGGGCGATGTTGTACAACAGCAGCAAAACTGTTTCAGAGAAAGAGTGTGAGTTATATGCCTAGTTATTTTCTCTCAAAGAGGACCTGTGGGCCGGGAAAGATTTAGAAGCGGAAAATTCCAGAGTGAAGTGACTCATAGCTAAACCCTCCCTCGTAGACTGGAGGGGGGAAAAACTGTTCTGTGAGAACTCCATGCGAGGAAATACTCTTTTATGTTTCCCTTTTCGTCTGTCGTAGGGAATATTTTATGAATGTTTGATTAAGGACCATAAATGATTTGTTTGCAAGATGGAATGAATTTGTAAAGAGACTTTAATGTCTAATGTGTCATATTTCTTCAACATGTTTGAGGTATATAAAACTAGGTCTCAGAAAGAAAACGTATCATAACAGTTTCTGTTCTAAACACGAGAAACCATGTGGATAGCACTGCAGTTTAAAAAAATTAAAATATTATCAACTGCACACTAGCATGAGGCTTCCAGGTTGGGAGAAGTACACTTTTTGATGATGATGATGATAATAATAACGGGAAGAATTTAGTAACTTTATTGTTACAGCACTTTTCTTGAAGTGCTTTACTCAAAATAAAGAAATAAAACAGTATAAAGTCTAAACACTGAATAAAATGATCCAGTAAAAAAATGACGAACGGTCGATAGCAAGTCTTACAAACATTACTTTTTATAATAAATCATGTTTGGCAGGGAACTGGATTAACAAGTGATGCGCGTTTGCCTTTACGAGATCGATGAACAAACAACGCACGTCCCGCTGTGTGGAATGGTTGGCGCGCGGCAGACAGTGTTTGTTTTGGGCATTGTGAGATCGTCACTCTGATTTGTGTCATACGCGGTTATTCAGTCATTGGCGGCCACATTCCGTGGCTCGCCTGTCTCCCCTCCGCTACAAACGCTTAGGAGTGGATGCCTATGACACAGGCACCAAGCATTCTCTCCAAAATGGAGGGAGATGGGGAAAAAAAAAAACACAAAAAACTTTAATACATCAGCTGACTGGAGGTAGGGAAATTGCTATGTTGATGTGTTGCCGCCCTGAAATTCTGCTGCCTCTTTTCTAAAACCAATGGGAAAAAGCTTTACTTAAAAAGCACACGATCAAATTTCCTGGCACTGTTTCTTTTTTTTTTTCTTTCTTTTACAAACTATTTATTGCCTCCAGCAAATGGACAAATTAATGTTGGCCAATAGATCATGCGGGAAATATTCAATGCATTCACTTGATATGCGTATTGTGAGGATTACAGACAAATAATCTCTGATGTCATCTTGGGAAATGATCTGATTGAGAATATTCATTTAAATCCCTCCTCGCATACCACTGTTAAGGCATGGATCATGACTCTGGTCAGAAGAACATTCTCCCCTGGTGTATATATGTGTGTGTGTGTGTGTGTGTGTGTGTATACTCAATAAATCCGTGTAATGGTCTGCTTTTCCACGGCGCTGCCTGCCCTAAACAGCCCGTGAATTTATGGCCGGTTCTGCAGCACCCTGATGACAAGCCGTAGACCTGCCTGAACCCGACACGCTGATAGCAGTGTGTCACTTCCACAAAACACGAAACAACGTCCTGAGACAAATTGGATTCCCTCCACAACCGTTATCCTGAAACTGCCAATCATTACGTCAATCCTCCACGCAGCCGACTCTTTAGATCAACGCTTTCAGACTTCCGCCCCGTAGAGTCGCGGTCCCTGCTGGTTTTCAGTGCGTTTCAGCGCAACCCATTCATGTCAGTCGTTGATCGGAACTTCCAGAAACTTGAGTTTGACCCTCCCGCCTCAGATAAAGCCGATACACACCTACATAAATACCTGACTGCCATAGCGCCTGTTGCACAGGAATGAAGAAAAACTGTGAGAGAAAAATCTGTTTTATATACATTTTGCTTATACTTAGTGTGAATATGTTTCATAATGAGTGCTTGAAACAAAAGGTCAATTTCTGTGTGTCAATATGTACGGAGCTACGGAGCCCCCCTGGGGTCAGCTGAGGAAAAAAAAGACCCATGTGTAAATCTGTACTCGGTTTAGAAACCTGTGCGCGTGGTTTATAAACCGTGTCCTCAAATTACAAATCCATGCACACGGAATTAGACACACAGTCGGAGGGTTGCCGGTTTGATCCCCCGCCCTGGGCGTGTCGAAGTGTCCTTGGAATTAATGAATTGCATTTTTAAAAATTTAGCATTATTTTCACATTTTGGACATAAGCCTATAGCCTTATGTATTTTTCTGATTTTCCACTGACATATTTCTTCCAAAAAAGTCTTCAAACACATTGTTGCTCATTTATTTCACCGGGGTTTTTCAATAAAGATGATGTCCTATTGATCCAAATCAATTAATTGCATTTTTACATTTATTGCATTATTTTCACATTATGGACATAAGCCTTTAGCCTTATGTATTTTTCTGATTTTCCACTGACACTGATTTTTCTCCAGAAAAGTCTTCAAACACATTGTTGCTCATTTATTTCACTGTGGTTGTTCAATAAAGGTGATTTCCCATGCATTGGAAATAATGAATTGCTTTTTAAAAGATTTAGCATTATTTTCACATTTTGGACATAAGCCTATAGCCTTATGTATTTTTCTGATTTTCCACTGACATATATTTCTTCCAAAAAAGTCTTCAAACACATTGTTGCTCATTTATTTCACCGGGGTTGTTCAATAAAGATCATTTTCCATTGATCCAAATCAATTAATTGCATTTTTACTTTTTTTGCATTATTTTCACATTTTGGACATAAGCCTATAGCCTTATGTATTTTTCTGATTTTCCACTGACATATTTCTTCCAAAAAAGTCTTCAAACACATTGTTGCTCATTTATTTCACTTCGGTTGTTCAATAAAGATGATTTCCCATGCATTGGAATTAATGAATTGCATTTTTAAATTTATGCATTATTTTCCATTTTGGACATAAGCCTATAGCCCTATGTATTTTTCTAATTTTCCACTGACACTGATTTTCTCCAGAAAAGTCTTCAAACACATTGTTGCTCATTTATTTCACTGGGTTGTTCAATAAAGGTGATTCTCATGCATTGGAATTCAATAATTGCATTTTTAAATTTAGCATTATTTTCACATTTTGGACATAAGCCTATAGCCTTATGTATTTTTCTGATTTTCCACTGACACTGATTTTTCCAAAAAGTCTTCAAACA